>NC_134805.1:0-17500 GCF_046742065.1 Oratosquilla oratoria
TTCAAAACATTAGTTATTAGAATGCATTAAAGTTTTAATTTGTAGTACATTCTAAAAGTTACCATTATTAGTATCTTCTAAAACTTGTCATTATTAGCACAAATTAAAGTTATCTAAACTAGAAATGAGTAAAAATTAAAGTTATCTAAACTTGACATTATTAATTTATTCTAAACTTGTACACTTATCATTAAACATGCCATTATTTTAGACTTGTCATTTTTAGTATATTCTAAGCTCGTCATTACTAGTATACACTAAAAAATCATTAATAGTACCTTCTAAAATTGTCATCATTAGTGTATTCTAAACTTGCCGTTACAAGTATATAAAAACATTGACATTCTTAGTATATTCTACACTTGTCATTATTGATACACATTAGAGTTAAGCTTGTCATTATTTGTATGTTCTAAACTTGCCATTATTAACACACATTATCTATCATCAACAATACTTTTTAAACTTGTCATTATTAGTACATATTAAAGTTACACTAAAGTCACATTAAAGTTTAGGACCTAAACTTATCACTATCAGTATGTTCCAAAGCTGTCATTTTTCTAAACTTGTCATTATTTTTATATTCTAAACTTTTGAGCATTAGTACACATTAAAGTTATCATAAGTAGTATATTCTAATCATTTTATTGTTAGTATATTCAAAACTTATCATTATTAGTACACATTACAGTTATCATTAATTGCAACTTCTAATTTTGCTATTCTTAGTATTTTCTAAACTTTGCATTATTAATATATTTTAAGCAATTCATTACTACACATTAACTTTATCATTTTAACCTTCTAAACTTGCGATTGTGACAATATTTTAGACTTGTGACTACTAGTCTACATTTAAGTTATCATTAATAGTGCCTTCTAAACTTGTCATTATTTGTGCACATTAAAGTTTAATAGCACCTTATAAAATTTTCATTATTAGTATATCTTTATTAGTAAATATCAAAATTATCCTTAGCAGTACCTTATAAAACTTATTTTAGTATATTCTGAAACTGATCGTTATTAGTATATCCTAAAACGTGTCATTATAAACTTGTCATTATTAGTATCTAAACTTATTATTGTTAGTATATTGTAAACACATCATTAGTATATTCTAAACTTGTGATTATTGGTACACATTTAAGTTATTATCAAAAGAACCATCAAAATTTGTTATAATTAGTATGTTCGAAACTTGTCTTTATCAATGCATATTAAAGTTATCATTAGTATATACTAAATTGTCATTATAAGTACACATTAAAATTATCATTAATAGTACCTTATAAACTTGTCTCTAGTAGCATATTCTATACTTGTCATTAAAGTTATAACTAATAGTATGTTCTGAATTTGTCATTAATCGTATATTCTAAACTTGTCATGATCAGAACATATTAAAGTTACATTCTAATTTTGTCAGTGTTGGTAAAATCTAAAAGCGTTATTATTAAACTTATCACTATTAGTACACATTAAATATATCATTAACAGTATCATTAAATTTGTCATTATTATTTATCATTTATAGTACTTTCTAAACTTCTCATTAGTTGTATATTCTAAACATGTCAATATTAGTATATTTTAAGCATGTCTTCATTGGTATACGCTAAACTTATCTTTTTTAGAATATTCTAAACACGTCATTATTAGCTCACATTGAATTTATCATTAATAGGACATTCTAAATTTATCAATACTAATACATTTTGAACTTTGCAATAAAAGTACACTCTAAATTTGTCATTATCTTATCTTTGTCATCCGTATTATATTTCAAATTAGTACATGGTCATTATTAGTATATTCATAACTCGTCATTATTAGTAAACATTAAAGTTTACCATTAATAGCATCTTCTAAACTTGTCATTATTAGTATATTCCAAACTTGTCATTATTAGTATACATTGAATTTATCAACAATAGTACCTTCTAATCTTGTTTTTATTGGTATATTCTAAACTTGGCGTTATTATCATTAGTACACATTAAAGTCATTAATAGTACCTTCTAAACTTAACATTAACAGTCCCTTCTAAACTTGTAATTATTAGTATATTCTAAACTTGTCAATATTAGTGCACATTAAAGTTATTATTTATAGTACGTTAAAACTTGTCACTGTTACCATATTCTAAACTTTTATTATTAGTATACTCTAAAATTAAACAATACTTTCTAAACTTGTCATTATTAATATAATCTAAGCCTTTCATTATTAGTGTATTCTAAATGTGTCATTATTAGTACAAATTAGTCATCATTAATGGTATCTACTAAACTTCTTTTTCAACTTGTTGTTATTGGTATATTCTCTATTTGTTATTATTAGTACACAATAAAGATATTATTAATTGTATATTCACATTCTTCATTATTAGTATTTCTAAAGTTATCAATTATTAGTACACATAAACGTTATATTTACAGATACCTTGTTTTTATTGTTATATTTCAAACTTGTCTGTGTTAGTATAATCTATTTTTTCATTATTACTGCAAATAGTACCTTATAAACTTTCTTTATATGTATATTTTAAACTTGTCTATATTATTACATATTAACGTTATCATTAATAGTACCTTCTAAACTAATCATTATTACTATATTCTAAATTTTAAAGTTATCATTAATAGTACCTTCTAAACTTGTCATTATTAGTACACATTGTAGTTAACATTATAGTAACTTCTCAACTTGTTATTATTAGCATATTCTAAACTTGTCTTAATTTGTATATTGTAATACTTTCATTATTAGTCACACATTAAAGTTTTCATTAACAGTACCTTCTAAACTTCCTCATTATTACGTAGTCATTATTAGTACATATTCTAAGTTATCATTAATAGGATCTTTTAAACTTATCATTTTTGCTATATTTTAAGCATGTCAATATTACATTCCTTCTAAACTTGGCATTATCTTTTATTCTAAATTCTTTATTACTGGTATTTCGTTAACAGTACCTTTTAATATAAACTTCTCATTATTAGTGTCATTATTAATACATATTTAAGTTATCATTAATAGGATCTTTTCCATTCATCATTTATTGCTATATTCTAAACATGTCAATATTAGATTCTTCTAAACTTGCCATTATCTTTTATTCTAAAAAATTTATTACTTGTATATTAAACCTTTCAGAATTAATACATTCTAAAGTTATCATTAATAGTATTTTCTAATTTTGTCATTATTAGTATATTGAAAAGTTATCATTGATAGTATTTTCTAAACTTGTCATTATTAGTATATTCAAAACTTTTTATTATTACTAAATTTTAAGGTTATCATTAATAGTTTCTTCTAAAACTGTCATTTTTAGTATATTCTTTGGTATATATCAAAGTTGTCATTAATAGTGCCTGCCCGGTCTTTATTTTGTATATTCTAAACTTGTCATTATTACCACATTAGCACATATTAAATCTAACCGTAATATTACAAAATTGTCATTACTAGCTTATTCTTAATTTGTCATTATTAGTGCACATTAAAGTTATACCTTCTAAAATTGTCATTATTAGTATATTCTAAACACGTTAAGATTAATAACTCGTATTATATCCATCATTATTAGTGTATTCTAAGCTTGGTAAAACTAGTATATGTTAAACCTTGTCATTATTATTATAATTTAAACTAGTACATTCATAAAGGTGTCGTTATTAGTATATTCTAATAATGATGATTATAGAACATGCTAATAATGATCATATTAAAGATACTATTAATGAGAACTTTAAAGTGTACTATTAATGACGTTTAGAATATACTAATAATGAAATTTTAGAATATTTCATTAATGATAACTATAGTGGCAACCTTAGAATATGCAAGTACGTGCTGAGAAAGTACTATTAATGATAACTCTAATAATCACATGTTTAGAATATATACTAATATCGAAAAGTTTAGAAGGTACTATTAATGATAACTTTAATATGCACTAATAAATCAATGTGTTCTAAAAATGACAAGCTTAGAATATACTAATATATTGATTCTGAAGGAACTGTTAATGAGTGCTAATAATGAGAATTTTAGAACATACCAATAGTGATAAGTTTAGAAGGTACTAATAAAAAAATTATATTATTAATGAAAAGTATAATCATATGATGATAATAGCAACTTTTTAATAATGAAAGTTTCCTGTCTACTAATTATGATAAGTTTAGAATATACAAATAGTAACAGATTTAGAAGGAACTATTACTGATAGTTATAAGGTATTCTAAAAATGACAAGTTATAATATTCTAATAATGGCATGTTTAGAATATACTAACATTGAGAAGTTTAGAAGGTACTATTAATGAAAACTTTAATGTGTAATAATAATGAAAAGTTTAGAATAATGTACAACTAAAAATTACCAGTGTAAACTTATCATTACTTCTATATTCTAAACTTGTCATTAATAGTACACATTAAAGTTATCACTAATAGCACTATCTAACCATTAGAATATTCTAAACATATCGTCATTGGCATGTTCTAAACTTTATTTGCTTATTAAAAATATATTCTAAACATGGCAATATTAGTGTACTCTAAAGTTGTCATTATTCTAAACTTGTCATTATTCATTATATAAACTTGTTAGTAGCACTTTCCAAAGTTGTCATTATTCGTGTATCTCTAACTTTGTCATTACACATTCTCAACTTTCATAATATTTTCTAATATTTGTAGTTTAGAAGGGTACTATTAATGAAAACGTTAATGTGTAATAATAATGAAAAATTTAGAATATACTAAACAATGGCAAGTACAACTAAAAATTACCATTGTAAAATTATCATTACTTCTATATTCTAAACTTGTCATTAATAGTACACATTAAAGTTGTCACTAATAGCACTTATCTAACCATTAGAATATTCTAAACATATCTTCATTGGCATGTTCTAAATTTTTCATTATTTTCTTATTAAAATATATTCTAAACATGGCAATATTAGTGTATTCTTAAAGTTGTCATTATTCTAAACTTGTTAGTATTAACATACAATGATTAGTAGCACTTTCCAAAGTTGTCAGTATTCGTGTATTCTAACTTTGTCATTACACATTCTCAACTTTCATAATATTTTCTAATATTTGTTATTATTAATAGTACCTTCTAAGCTTGTCCTTATTAAACATATGATTATGAGTACATATTAGAGTTACCATTAATAGTACTTAACAAATTAATATTAACTATAACTTTAAGGGTGTCTCACTAATATAAGTTATTATTAGTAATACCCTATAAACTTGTTATTATTAGTATAATTCTAAACTTGTCATTTCTAGTATAATCTAAACTTGTGATTTTTAGTATAGAGTTTACCAATTTATTATTAGTAGTATCTTCTAAACTTGTCATTACTTGTATATTCTAGTATTAATAGTACTCTTAATGTGTACTATTAATACTAGAATAGACAAGTAATGACAAGTTTAGAAGATACTACTATTAATAAATTGGTAACTCTAATGTGTACTAATAATGATAAGTATATTATGATTAGTATATTCTAAACTTGTCATTATTAGTACACGTTAACGTGTATTATCAATATTACCTTCTTAAGTTGACATCTTTAGTATATTGTATACTTGCCGTATCAAAAATACCCTTAAAACTTTTTCATTAGTACATGTTAAAACTATCATTAAAGGCATCTTCCTAACTTTTTTTATTTAAACAAATTAGAACACATTAAAATTACCATTGTAAAACTTATCATTACTTCTATATTCTAAACTTGTCATTAATAGTACACATTTAAAGTTATCACTAACCATTAGAAATATTCTAAACATATCTTCATTGGCCATGTTCTAAACTTTTCATTATATGCTTATTAAAAATATATTCTAAACATGGCAATATAAGTGTATTCTAAAGTTGTCATTATTCTAAACTTTTCATTATCAATATATTCTAAACTTGTTAGTATTAATATAAATTATTAGTATCACTTTCCAAAGTTGTCATTATTCGTGTATTCTAACTTTGTCATTAATCATTCTCAACTTTCATAATATTTTCTAATATTTGTTATTATCAGTATCCTCTATAATTGCCATTATTAGTTAATATCAAATTTATCATTAATAGTACCTTCTAATCTTGTCCTTATTAAACATATGATTATGAGTACATTATGAGTTATCATTAATAGTACTTAACAAATAAATATTAACTATAACTTTAAGGTGTTTTAATGGACAAAATTAGAATATACTAATAATGGCATGCATAGAATTAAAAGTTTAGAATATACTAAGATTGTTAAGTTTAGAAGATACTCTTCAAGAAAACTTTAATGTGTAGAAATAATGACAATTGTGGAATTATACTAATAATGATAAGTTTAGAAGGTTCTATTAATGATAACTTTATTTTGTACATATAATGACAAGTTTAGCATATAAGTTTACTAGGTACTATTAATGATAACTAATATATATCAGTAGATACAAGTTTCGACCATATTAAGTTTAAAAATTACAAATAATGACAACTTTAGAAGATACTATATATGATAACTTTAATTGTACTAATAATGACCAGAACGTGCTAATGACAAATTTAGAATGTACTATAAATGAAAACTTTAAGGTCTTCTAATAATTAATGTTTGAAATATACTAATAATGACAAGTTTAAGGGCACTATTAATGATAACTTTAATATGTGCTAATAATCGCAAGTTTACAATATTGTAATAATGACAAGTTTAGAAGGTTATATTAATGATAACGTTAATGTATAGTAATAATGACATATTGATAATGCAAAGTTTAGAAAATACTAATAATAGCAAAATTAGAAGTTCCTATTAATGATAACTATAGTACGTACTATTAATGATTAGTTTTGAATAAACTAACAATGTCATGTTTAGAAGACACTACTAATGATAACTTTAACACAAATTTAGAATATACCAACAATGACAAGTTTAGAATAATGATAAACTTTGGAATATATTAGTATTGCCAAGCTTAGGTCCATAAGAATGATAACTCTCATGTGTACTAATAATGACAAGTTAAGTACAATCTAAAGTTATAATTAATAGTATTTTCTAAGCTTGTCATTATTAGTATATTAAAAACTTATTATTACTAAATTTTAAGGTTATCATTAATAGTTTCTTCTAAAACTGTAATTTTTAGTATATTCTTTGGTATATATCAAAGTTGTCATTAATAGTGCCTGCCCGGTCTTTATTTGTATATTCTAAGTTTAGAAGGTACTATTAATGATAACTTTGATATGCACTAATAATGGCAATTATAGACGATACTGATAATTACAAATATTAGAAGGTAATATCAGTGATAACTGTAATGTGTACTAATAATGACAGTTAGAATATACGAATAATGACAACTTTGGAAGGTGCTACCAAACAAGTTTAGAATATATTAATAATGACAAGTTTTGAATACACTAATATTGCCATGTTTAGAATATATTTAATGAACACTGTAAATAAAAAGTCTAGAACATGCCAATTAAGATGTGTTTAGAATATTCTAATGGTTAGAAAGTGATATTAATGATTACGTATATAATTATAGAATATACTAATAATGATCAGATTAAAGATAATATTGATGATAACTTTAATGAATACTATTAATGACAAGTTTAGAACGGTAATTTGAATTTGTTCTAATGTGTTCAAATAAAAAAATTGGGAAATTCCTTTAATGATAGTTTTAACGTACCAATAAAAAAATGTAAAAGGTATTTTTAATAAGACAAGTTTACACTATACTAATGATGTCAAGTTAAGAAGGTAATATTGATAATAACGTTAATGTGTACTAATAACGAAAAGTTTAGAATATACTAATGTTTAGAAAAAACTCTTAATGTACAAGTAATGAGAAGTTTAGAAGATAATACTAATAATAACTTTAATATGTAGCAATGATAACAAGTTTAGAATACACTAATGCTAACAAGTTTTGATAAGTTTAATGTTTACTAATAATGACAATTTTATAATGTACTAACAATGACAAGTTAAGAAGGTGCTATTAACTATAAATTTAATACATACTAATAATCACTGGTTTAGAATATACTTACAATGATATTTAGAATATGCAAAGATTGACAAGTTCAGAAGATACTGTTAATGGTAACTTTAATGTTTATAAATAATGACAAGTGTGGAATATACTAATAACGATAAGTTTAGGAGGGTTCTACTAATATTAACCTCTAAACTTTGACAAGTTTAGAAGGTATTTGTTAATAGTAACTTTTATGTGTACTAATGATCAGAAGTTTTCAATATACTAATAATCAGAGGTTTACAATATACAAATAAAGACAAGTTTAGAAGATACATGTACTAATAGTAAATTACTAATGTTAAAAAAGTTTAGAATATGGTAATAACAACAAGTATAGAACGTACTATTAAACCTTAATGTG
Organism: Oratosquilla oratoria; assembly: GCF_046742065.1. Classification (NCBI taxonomy): domain Eukaryota; kingdom Metazoa; phylum Arthropoda; class Malacostraca; order Stomatopoda; family Squillidae; genus Oratosquilla; species Oratosquilla oratoria. The sequence goes on from NC_134805.1 coordinate 8,476, forward strand.
TGACAAGTTCAGAATATAGTAATAATGAGAAGTTTAGAAGGTAGTATTATTGACAATTTCATAATGCACTAATAATGAAAAGTTTGGAAGATATTATTAATGATAACGTTAATGTGTACTAATAAATACAAATTTGGAATCTAATAAATAATAACTTTTATGTATTATCAAAATAAAAAGTTTAGAATCTACTGATAAATGAGACGTTTAGAATAACTTAATAATGACAATTTTAGAATGTACTTTTAATGATAACCTGAATGTGTAACCTTAAAGTGAAATTAATAATGAACATATTTAGAGTATACTAATAAGTTTAGAATATACAAATAAAGACAGGGAAAGTAATATTGATGACACATTTAATATATACCAACAATGAGATGCTTAGAATATACTAAAAATGACAGTTTTTAGAAGGAACTGTTAATGATAACTTTAGTAATAATAACAAATTTAGAAAATATATATTAATGACAACTTTAGAAGAAATCTAGTATTGACATATTTAAGATATAGCAATAATCATAAATTGAAAAGACCCTTAAATATGAACTGATAACGGCACGTAATAATGAGAAGCATAGAAGGTACTTTTAATGAAATACAAATAATAAAACGTTTAGAATAAAAGATAATGACAAGTTTAGAAGAATCTAATACTCACATGTTTAAGATATAGCAATAATGATAAATTTAAAAGATCCTATTAATGATAACTTAAATATGTAGAAATAGTGACACGTAATAATGAGAAGTTTAGAAAGTACTGTTAATGAAAACTTTCATGTGTACTAATAATGAAAGTTTACAATATTAAGACAAGTTTAGAATATACTAATGATAACAACTGTTAACTATAATACAATAATAATGACAAGTTTAGAAGGTACTAAAAATGTTCTAGAAATGTTCTAAAAATGACAAGCTTAGAATATACTAATATATATATTCTGAAGGCACTGTTAATGAGTGCTAATAATGAGAATTTTAGAATATACCAATAGTGATAAGTTTAGAAGGTACTAATAAAAACAAATAATTTGTATTATTAATGAAAAGTTTATCATATGATGATAATAGCAATTTTTTAATAATGAAAGTTTCCTGTCTACTAATTATGATAAGTTTAGAATATACAAATAGTAACAGGTTTAGAAGGAACTATTACTGATAGCTATAAGGTATTCTAAAAATGACAAGTTATAATATTCTAATAATGGCATGTTTAGAATATACTAACATTGAGAAGTTTAGAAGGTACTATCAATGAAAACTTTAATGTGTAATAATAATGAAAAGTTTAGAATATACTAACAATGGAAAGTACTACTAATATTAAAAATGAGAAGTTTAGAATGCAGTGTTGATGATTACTTTAGTGTCTACATGTTTAGAATATACTAATAATGACAAGCTTACAATGTACCATTAAGGAACATTTTAATGTGTCCTAATAATGACAAATTTAGAAGGTGCTTTCAGATATAACTTTAATTTGAACAAATAAGGACAAGTTTAGTACATACTAATAATGACAAATTTAGACCGTTCTATGAATAATGTCATGGTTAGAAGTTACTATTAATGATGACTTTAATGTGCACTAATGACATGTTTAGAATATACTAATAGTGAGAAGTTTATAAGGTACGATCAATTATAACTTTAATGTACTAATAAGGAGAAGTTTAGAATATACTAAATAGACGGATCTACTAATGATATATTTAATTTGTACTAATAATCACAAATTTAAAATGCACTATTGATGACAAGGTTAGAATGTTTTAAGAACTATAATTTTAATGTTAATTTTAATAAGAAGAGGTTTATAATATCCAAATAATGAAAAATTAGGAAGGTATTTTTAATGATAACTTTAATGTCTACTAATAATGACAAGTTTAGAATATAGTAATAATGACAAATTTAGAATATACTATTAATGATTACTTAAATGTGTACTAATAAGGCAAGTTTATACTAATGATGTCAAGTTACTGTTAAGGTAGAAGGCACTGTTAACGTGTACTAATAATAATTCAAATAATGACAAGTTTAAAAGATACTACTAACTAATAGCTTTAATATGTATGGATAATGACAAGTTTATAAAATACTAATAAAGAAAGTTAAAAACACCAATAATGACATGTTTAGAAAGTTATATTAACGATAACGTTAATGTGTAATGACACGTTTGAATTATATTAATAATGCAAAGTTTGAAAAAACTAATACTATTAATGATTTGATTTGAATAAACTAACAATGTCACGTTCAGAACTCACCACTACTTTAACATGTACTAATACTCACAGGTTTAGAATATACCAATAATAACAAGTTTAGAAAAATCATAAACTTTGGAATATATTAGTATTGCCAAGTTTAGAATATACTAATAATGATAAGTATACGAGGTCCTAATAGTTTACATGTTCTAATAATAAAAAGTTTAGAAGGTATTTCTAATGATAACTTTAATGTGACAAGTTTAGAATATACTGATAATGACAACTTTAGAATATACAATTGATGATTAATTTAATGTGTACTAATATGACAAGTTTATAACATACTAATGATGTCAAGATAATAACGTTAATGTGTACTAATAATGATAAGTTTAGAATATACTAATAATGATGTTTAGAAGGTATTGTTAACTTGTACTATAATACAAGTTTAGGAGATACTACTACTAATAGTTTTAATATGTATCAATAGCGACAAGTTTATAATATAAAAAATAAAGAAAAATTTAGAATACACTAATACTGACAAGTTTGGAAGGTGTTATGATTGATAAGTTTAATGTGTACTAATAATGAAAAGTTTATAATATACCAACAATAACAAATCAAGGGGTTAGCTATAACTTTAAGGTGTCCTAATAATGACAAAATAAGAATATACTAATAACGACATGTATAGAAGAAATGTACTAATAACCACAGGTTTAGAATGTATATACAATTAAAAGTTTAGAATCTACTAAGATTGACAAGTTTAGAAGATACTCCTCAAGTTTTGGAGGTTATATTAATAATAACGTTAATGTGTAGTAATAATGACACGTTTGAATAATATTAATAATGCAAAGTTTAGAAAATTCTGGTAATAGCAAAATCAGAAGTTACTATTAATGATAAATATAATACGTACTAATTAGATTTGAATAGCCTAACAATATCATGTTTAAAAGAAACTACTAATGGTAACTTTAATATGTATTAATACTCACAAGTCCAATAATGACAAGTTTAGAATAATGATAAACTTTGTATTGTCAAGTTTAGAATATACTAATAATGATATGTATACAAGGTCTTAATAATGATAACTCTAATGTGTACTAATAATGAAAAGTTTGGAATACCCAAGAAGATATGTTTAGTATATATTAATACTGATATGTTTCGAACAATGACAACATTAGAAAGTATTGTTAATGATGATTTAATAATGAGGGTTTAGAACATGCAAATATTGACAAGCTTTAATTTGTACTAATAATGACAAGTGTAGAATATACTAATGATGACAAATTTAGAACATGCTTATAATGTCAGGTATTTTCTAAACCTTTACGTTCTTAATATATATGAAACGTGTCATTATTACTACACATTAACATTATCATTAATGTATGCATGTCATTATTAAAATATTGTAATCAATAGTGCCTAAAAAATTGTCATTATAATTTTGTCATGTTTCGGATATTCAACTCTCATTGCTAGTATATTCTAAACTTATTATCATTCTAAAATCATCATTACTATATTCTAAACTTGTGATTATTGATACACCTTAAACTTGTCTTATCATTAAACCTTGTAAACTTATATGCTAAACTTGCCATTATTAGTACAAAATAAAGTTATCATTAATAGAACCTCCTAAACTTGTCGTTATTAGTATGATCCACAATTGTCACTATTTCTTTACATTAAAGTTATCTCTAACAGTATCTTCTAAACTTGTCATTATTAGTACCCATTAAAGCTTGTCAGTTTTATGTTCTAAACCCTCATTGTTAGTACACATTAGTTATCACTAACAATACTTTCTTAAGTGGTTATTGTTCGTAAATTCGAAACATCAATATTAGTATACATTAAAGTTATCATTACTAGGACCTTGTATCCTTATCATTATTAGTATATTCTTAAATTGGTAATAATAATAATATATTCCGAGTTTATCATTATTCTAAACTTGTCATTATTAGTATATTCTAAACTTTTGATTATTAGTACATATCAAAGTTATCATTAGTAGTGTCTTCTAAACATGTTATTGTTAGTATATTCAAAACTAATTATTAGTACGTATCATAGTATCATTAATAGTAACTTCTACTATGCTATTGTTAGTATTTTCTAAACCATGCATTATTACTACACATTATTACTACACATTAACGTTATGCTTAATGTAACTTTCTAAACATGTCATTACTAATAATATTCTAATTATAACAAGTTTAGAAGGTATTATTAATGATAATTTTAACGTGTTTAGAATATACTAATAATGACAATTTTAGAAGGTACTGCATGATAACTTTAATGTGCACTAATAATGACAAATTTAGAATATGCTAGTAATGACAATTTTGTAATATTACGGTTAGATTTAATATGTGCTAATGTGGTAATAATGACAAGTTTAGAATACCCATTGTAATATACAAGAAAAGATAAGTTCAGAAGGTACCTTAGTGACAACTTTTAGAAGGTACTATTAATGATAACTTTAATGTGTACCAATATAAACAAAGTACTATTTACTAATAAGGGTAAGTTTAGAAGGTACTATAATTAATAACGTTAACATGTACTAATAAAGACAAGCTTAGAATATACTAATAATGCCAAGTTTAGAAGGTACTATTAAGGATAACTTTAATGTCTACTAATAGTGGTAAGTTTAGTATATACTATTAATGTGAAGTTTAGAATATACTAATAATGACAAGTTTGGAAAGCACTATTAGAGATAAATTTATGTGAAATGATAATGAAAAGTTTAGAATATGACAAGTTTACATGTTAATGAAAAATTAATTTATAACAAAATGGGAAATTTACAAAAGACGTATAGTGTTTAACAGGTACTATTAGCATAGTGTTTAACAGGTACTATTTGTACAATTAGTACAAATATTATTAATGAATGTGTACTAATAATTACTTAAATGAGTACTAATAGTGAAAAGTTTACAAAATACTAGTAATGACATGTTTAGAATGTACTTTTAATGATAAATTTAATAAGCACTAATAGTAACAGTTTAGATAGAATATACTAGGAATAACATGTACTAGTTTAGAATGTATTATTAATAATAGCTTTAATGTGACAAGTTTACAATATACTTATAATTTAAGGCACAGTTAATGATAGCTTTTATGTGTAATAATAATGGAAAGACTAGAACATACCAACAATGACTTTAATGTGTACTAATAATGAAAAACAAATTAAAAGATACTAATAATGGCAAGTTTGTAATATACTAATAATGACTAGTTCTAAAGATATTAATAATGCACTTTGACAAGTAAGGTATTATTAATAATAACTTTAATGTGCACTAATAATCAGAGGTTTAGAAGGTACAGGTATGAATAATGGAAAGATTAGAATGTACCAATAATTACAAGTTTAAAGAGTACTGTTCAAGACAACTTTAATTTGTACTAATAATAAGCAAGTTTGTAATATACTAATAGAGGCAAGTTTAGAATGCACTATAATGAATTTAATGTGTAATAATAATAAATAGTTTAGAATATGGTAATGATAACAAGTTTAGAACGTACTATTGAGATCTTTAATGTGTACTAATAGTGACAAGTTTAGAATATAGTAATAATGAGAAATTTAGAAGGTACTATCATTGACAAGTTTAGAATGCACTAATAATGAAAAGTTTGGAAAATATTATCAATAATAACGTTAATGTTATACTAACATATACAAACAAATAGAAAAACTACAAAATAAAAAAATAAGAAAATATATAAAAATACAAAACAAATACAAATGCAAATACAAATGTATAGGCATATTAATAACTTTAATGTGTTATACCAATAGGCTAATAATAATATACCAATAGGCTAATAATGACAATTTTAGAATGTACTTTTAACGATAACTGTACTAGTAATGACAGGTTAAATGTAACATTAATAGTAACTTTAAAGTGAACTAATAATGACATAATTAGAGTATACTAATACTAAGTTTAGGATATACAAACAAAGGCCGGGTAGGTACTATCAATGATAACTTTAATGTGTGCCAATAATGAGATGTTTAGAATATACTATAAATGACAATTTTATAAGAAACTATTAATGATAACCTTAAAGTTTAGTAATAATGACAAGTTTAGAATATACTAGTAATTATAATTTTAGAAAGCACTATTAATGATAACTTTAGAGTGTACTAATACTGAAAAGTTTGTAATAAAAAGTTGAAGGAATATACTAATAATAACAAGTTGAGTTGTTACTATAATTGTTAACTATAATATGTACTAATAATGAATTTAGAATATACTAATAATAATAAGTTTAGGAGACACTAATAACGTTAATATGAACTAATAATGACAAGCTTAGAATATACAAATAAAGAAAATTCAGAAGGTACTATAAGTAGTGATAATGAAAAAAATTAGCATATACTAATAATGACAAGTTTAGAATATAACATTAAAAACAAAATTAGAAGGACATTAATGCGTACTAATAATGAGAATTTTAGAATATACTATTAATGAAGAGTGTGAAAATACAATTAGAATCTTTATTGTGTACTAATAATGACAAATATAGAATATACTTATAACGATAGGTTGAAAAGGAACTGTTAATGATAACTTTAATGTGTACTAATAAAAACAAATTTAGAATATATTTTAGTAGTGACAAATCTTTAACGATAATGATAACTTTAATGTGTAATAATATTGACAAGTATTGATTAGTATAGAGGGTAGTATTAATGACTTTAATTTTCATTAAAAATAAGTTTAGAACACACTAATAATGTCATGTTTAGACAATACAAATATAAACAAGATTAGTAATGATAGATTTAATGTGTACTAATAATGTCAAACTTGGAATATAGTAATAATGAAAAGATTAGAAGATACTATTAATGATAAGTTCACTAATAATGACGAGTTTTGAATATACTAATAACGATATCTTTAGAATATACTAGTTTAAACTATAATAATAATGACAACTTTAACATATACTAATATTGCCAAGTTTAGAATATACTAATAATGATATATTTAATATAAACTATTAATGGCAAGTTTAGAACATACTAATAATGACAAGTTTAGAATATTCCAATGTAGACATGTTTAGAATATACGTATAATGAGAAATTTGGAAAGTACTATTAAAGATAACTTTAATGATAAGTTTAAAAGGTACTATTAATGACAAGTTTAGAATATTCCGATAATGAAGCTATTAATGATAACTAATAATGACAAATTTAAAGGGTACTGTTAATGATAAGTATCGATGACTTTGATTTTTACTAGTGATAAGTTTTAGAACATACTAATAATGTCAAGTTTAGAATGTTTAGAATATACTAGTTGAAACGATAATAATAATGGCAAGGTTTAATGACAACTTTGACATATACTAATATTACCATGTTTATAATATACTAATAATGATAATTTTAGAACTTCATATTAATTAAAAAATTTATATTAAATATTAATGACAAGTTTAGAAAATACAGAAGTTTAGAAAGTACTGTTAATGATAGCTTTAATGTGTACTAATAAAGAAAAGTATAAAACATTCTAATGATGACAAATCTAAAAGGCACTATTAATGATATCTTTGATGTGTACTTACAATGACAAGTTTACAACATTCTAATAATGAGAGGTTTAGAAGATACTACAGAAATAATTAATAATGAGTTTAGAATATACTAATTATTACAAGTGTAAAGGGCACTGTTAATGATAAGTTTAGAAGGTACTATTAATTACTTTAGGTTTGACTAATAATGTCAAGATTAGAAGGTACTTTTAAAGATGAATTTAATGTGTACTAATAATGGCAAATTTGGAATTTACTAATAATAATAATTAGGATATACTATTAATGTTAAGTTTACTAATAATAACGAGTTTTTAATATACTATTTATGATATGTTAAGAATATACTAGTTAGAGTTATAATAATAATTACAAGTTTAGAATAATGACAACTTTAACATATACTAAAATTGCCAGACTTAGAATATACTAATGATAACGTCCTATTAATGATAAATTTAATATGAACAATTAATAACAAGTTTAGAACATACTAATAATGACAAGTTGAAGAATATACCAATATTGACATGTTTAGAATATGCGTATAATGAGAAGTCTAGAAAGTACTATTAATGATAACTTTAATGTGTACTAATAATGAAATGTATAGAACTAATGGTGACAGGTTTAAAAGGTACTATTGATGATATCTTATAATGAAACGTTTAGAACATTCTAATAATGACTGATTTAGAAGATACTATTTAGAATACTAATTAGAATAATTATTAGAATGTACTAATAATGACATGTTTAGAATATACTAATGATGCCAAGTTTAGAAGGTAATATTTATGATAACTTCAATGTTTACTAATAATAACAAATTTAGAATATACTGATAATAAGAAGTGTGCGATTAATGATAAATTTTATTTGCACAAATAATATCAAATTTAGAATGTGGTAATAATCTGTACTTTTGACAATTTTATTGTTTTGTAATAATGTCAAGATTAGAATATAATAGATAAGTTTAATGTATATTGATACTGACAAGATTAAGATTCTAATAGCAATATCTTTAAAGAAAGTTTAGAATATACTAATAATGACAAGTTTATTGTGTCATAATGTCATATTCAAAAGGTACAATTAATTGAAACTTTAATGTGTACTAACAAGGAAAA
>NC_134805.1:22500-55000 GCF_046742065.1 Oratosquilla oratoria
TTCATATATTTTAAGCAATTCATTACTACACATTAACTTTATGCATTCTAAACTTGTCATTATTATATTCTAAACTTGTCATTATTTGTGCACATTAAAGTTTAATAGCATCTTATAAACATTATTAGTATATCTTTATTAGTAAATATCAAAATTATCCTTAGCAGTACCTTATAAACTTATTTTAGTATATTCTGAAACTGTCGTTATTAGTATATCCTAAACGTGTCATTATAAACTTGTCATTATTAGTATCTAAACTTATTATTGTTAGTATATTGTAAACACATCATTAGTATATTCTAAACTTGTGATTATTGGTACACATTAAAGTTATTATCAAAAGAACTTTCTAAATTTGTTATAATTAGTATGTTTGAAACTTGTCTTTATCAATACATATTAAAGTTATCATTAGTATATACTAAAATTGTCATTATAAGTACACATTAAAGCTATCACTAATAATACCTTATAAACTTGTCGTTAGTAGTATATTCTATACTTGTCATTAAAGTTATAACTAATAGTATGTTCCTAATTTGTCATTAATCGTATATTCTAAACTTGTCATGATCAGAACATATTAAAGTTACATTCTAAACTTGTCAGTGTTGGTAAAATCTAAAAGCGTCATTATTAAACTTATCACTATTAGTACACATTAAATATATAATTAACAGTATCATTAAATTTGTCATTATTATTTATCATTTATAGTACTTTCTAAACTTCTCATTAGTTGTATATTCTAAACACGTTTTCATTGGTATACGCTAAACTTATCTTTATTAGTATATTCTAAACACGTCATTATTAGCTCACATTGAATTTATCATTAATAGGACATTCTAAATTTATCAATACTAATACATTTTGAACTTTGCAATAAAAGTACACTCTAAATTTGTCATTATCTTATCTTTGTCATCATTATTATATTTCAAATTAGTGCATGTCATTATTAGTATATTCATAGCATCTTCTAAACTTCTCATTATTAGTATATTCCAAACTTGTCATTATTAGTACACATTAAATTGATCAATTAATGTGTTTCTATTGTTTTTATTGGTATATAATTATCATCATTAGTACACATTAAAGTCATGAATAGTTCCTTCTAAACTTGTCATTAACAGTCCTTCTGAACTTGTAATTATTAGTATATTCCATACTTCTCAATATTAGTAAACATTAAAGTTATTATTTATAGTACGTTAAAACTTGTCACTGTTACCATATTCTAAACTTTTATTATTAGTATGTTCTAAAATTAACAATATCATCTAAACTTTCATTATTAGTGTATTCTAAACGTGCCATTATTAGTACAAATTAGTCATCATTAATGGTAGCTTCTAAACTTCTTTTTCAATTTGTCGTTATTGGTATATTCTATATTTGTTATTATTAGTACACAATATATATATTATTAATTTTATATTCACATTCTTATCTTGTTTTTATTGTTATATTTTAAAGTTGTCTGTGTTAGTATAATCTATTTTTTTATTATTACTACAAATAGTACCTTATAAACTTTCTATATGTATATTTTAAACTTGTCTATATTAGTACATATTAACGTTATCATTAATAGTACCTTCTAAACTTATCATTATTACTATATTCTAAATTTTAAAGTTATCATTAATAGTACCTTCTAAACTTGTCATTATTAGTACACATTGTAGTTAACAGTTATAGTAACTTCTCAACTTGTTATTATTAGTATATTCTAAACTTGTCTTAATTAGTATATTGTAAACTTTCATTATTAGTACACATTAAAGTTTTCATTAACAGTACCTTCTAAACTTCTCATTATTACGTGTCATTATTAGTACATATTTATGTTATCATTAATAGGATCTTTTAAACTTATCATTTTTCTATATTTTAAACATGTCAATATTAGATTCTTCTAAACTTGTCATTATCTTTTATTCTAAAAAATTTATTACTGGTATTTCGTTAACAGTACCTTTTAATATAAACTCCTCATTATTACGTGTCATTATTAATACATATTTAAGTTATCATTAATAGGATCTTTTCCATTCATCATTATTGCTATATTCTAAACATGTCAATATTAGATTCTTCTAAACTTGTCATTATCTTTTATTCTAAACTTTTTATTAGTACATTCTAAAGTTATCATTAATAGTATTTTCTAAGCTTGTCATTATTAGTATATTGAAAAGTTATCATTGATAGTATTTTCTAAACTTGTCATTATTAGTATATTCAAAACTTGTTATTATTACTAAATTTTAAGGTTATCATTAATAGTTTCTTCTAAAACTGTCATTTTTAGTATATTCTTTGGTATATATCAAAGTTGTCATTAATAGTGCCTGCCCGGTCTTTATTTGTATATTCTAAACTTGTCATTATTACCACATTAGCACATATTAAATCTAACCGTAATATTACAAAATTGCCATTACTAGCATATTCTTAATTTGTCATTATTAGTGCACATAAAAGTTATACCTTCTAAAATTGTCATTATTAGTATATTCTAAACACGTTAAGATTAATAACTCGTATTATATCTATCATTATTAGTGTATTCTAAGCTTGGTAAAATTAGTATATGTTAAATTAGTATATGTTAAACCTTGTCATTATTATTATAATTTAAACTAGTGCATTCTAAAGGTGTCGTTATTAGTATATTCTAATAATGATGATTATAGAACATGCTAATAATGATCATATTAAAGATACTATTAATGAGAACTTTAAAGTGTACTATTAATGACGTTTAGAATATACTAATAATGAAATTTTAGAATATTTCATTAATGATAACTTTAAAGTGTACCAATAGTGCCAACCTTAGAATATGCAAGTACATGCTGAGAAAGTACTAATAATGATAACTCTAATATGTACTCATAATCACATGTTTAGAATATACTAATATCGAAAAAATTAGAAGGTACTATTAATGATAACTTTAATATGCACTAATAAATCAATGTGTTCTAAAAATGACAAGCTTAGAATGTACTAATATATTGATTCTGAAGGCACTGTTAATGAGTGCTAATGAAGAGAATTTTAGAACATACCAATAGTGATAAGTTTAGAACGTACTAATGAAAAAAATTGTATTATTAATGAAAAGTATATCATATGATGATAATAGCAACTTTTTAATCATGAAAGTTTCCTGTCTACTAATTATGATAAGTTTAGAATATACAAATAGTAACAGATTTAGAAGGAACTATTACTGATAGCTATAAGGTATTCTAATAATGGCATGTTTAGAATATACTAACATTGAGAAGTTTAGAAGGTACTATTAATGAAAACTTTAATGTGTAATAATAATAAAAAGTTTAGAATATACTAACAATGGCAAGTACAACTAAAAATTACCATCGTAAACTTATCATTACTTCTATATTCTAAACTTGTCATTAATAGTACACATTAAAGCTATCACTAATAACACTATCTAACCATTAGAATATTCTAAACATATCTTCATTGGCATGTTCTAAACTTTATTTGCTTATTAAAATATATTCTAAACATGGCAATATTAGTGTATTCTAAAGTTGTCATTATTCTAAACTTGTCATTATTATTATCTTTTAAACTTGTTAGTATTAATATACATGATTAGTAGCACTTTCCAAAGTTGTCAATATTTCCTAATATTTGTAGTTTAGAAGGTACTATTAATGAAAACGTTAATGTGTAATAATAATGAAAAGTTTAGAATATACTAACAATGGCAAGTACAACTAAAAATTACCATTGTAAAGTTATCATTACTTCTATATTCTAAACTTGTCATTAATAGTACACATTAAAGTTATCACTAATAGCACTATCTAACTATTAGAATATTCTAAACATATCTTCATTGGCATGTTCTAAATTTTTCATTATTTTCTTATTAAAATATATTCTAAACATGGCAATATTAGTGTATTCTAAAGTTGTCATTATTCTAAACTTGTCATTATCATTATATTCTAAACTTGTTAGTATTAATATACATGATTAGTAGCACTTTCCAAAGTATTCAGTATTCGTGTATTCTAACTTTGTCATTACACATTCTCAACTTTCATAATATTTTCTAATATTTGTTATTATTAGAGAATTGCCATTATTAGTGCATATCAAAGATATCATTAATAGTACCTTCTAAGCTTGTCCTTATTAAACATATGATTATGAGTACATATTAGAGTTACCATTAATAGTACTTAACAAATTAATATTAACTATAACTTTAAGGTGTCTCACTAATAAAGTTATTATTAGTAATACCCTATAAACTTGTTATTATTAGTATATTCTAAACTTGTCATTTCTAGTATAATCTAAACTTGTGATAATTAGTATAGAGTTACCAATTTATTATTAGTAGTATCTTCTAAACTTGTCATTACTTGTATATTCTAGTATTAATAGTACTCTTAATGTGTACTATTAATACTAGAATACACAAGTAATGACAAGTTTAGAAGATACTACTATTAATAAATTGGTAACTCTAATGTGTACTAATAATGATTAGTATATTCTAAACGTTGATATCAATATTACCTTCTTAACTTGACATCTTAAGTATATTGTATACTTGCCGAATCAAAAATACCCTTTAAACTTTTTTATTAGTACATGTTAAAACTATCATTAAAGGCATCTTCCTAACTTTTTTTTATTTAAACAAATTAGAATACATTAAAATTACCATTGTAAACTTATCATTACTTCTATATTCTAAACTTGTCATTATCTTGTATTAACTTGTTATCACTAACCATTAGAATATTCTAAACATATCTTCATTGGCATGTTCTAAACTTTTCATTATTTGCTTATTAAAATATATTCTAAACATGGCAATATTAGTGTATTCTAAAGTTGTCATTATTCTAAACTTGTCATTATCATTATATTCTAAACTTGTTAGTATTAATATACACGTGTATTCTAACTTTGTCATTACACATTCTCAACTTTCATAATATTTTCTAATATTTGTTATTATTAGTATCCTCTACAATTGCATATCAAAGTTATCATTAATAGTACCTTCTAAGCTTGTCCTTATTAAACATATGATTATGAGTACATTATGAGTTATCATTAATAGTACTTAACAAATATATATTAACTATAACTTTAAGGTGTTTTAATAATGACAAAATTAGAATATACTAATAATGGCATGCATAGAATTAAAAGTTTAGAATATACTAAGATTGTTAAGTTTAGAAGATACTCTTCAAGAAAACTTTAATGTGTAGAAATAATGACAATTGTGGAATATACTAATAATGATAAGTTTAGAAGGTTCTATCAATGATAACTATTTTGTACATATAATGACAAGTTTAGCATATAAGTTTACTAGGTACTATTAATGATAACTTTAATATGTATTAGTAGATACAAGTTTCGACCATATTAAGTTTAAAAATTACAAATAATGACAACTTTAGAAGATACTATATATGATAACTTTAATTGTACTAATAATGACCAGAACGTGCTAATGACAAATTTAGAATGTACTATAAATGAAAACTTTAATGTCTTCTAATAATTAATGTTTGAAATATACTAATAATGACAAGTTTAAGGGCACTATTAATGATAACTTTAATATGTGCTAATAATCGCAAGTTTACAATATTGTAATAATGACAAGTTTAGAAGGTTATATTAATGATAACGTTAATGTGTAGTAATAATGACATATTGATAATGCAAAGTTTAGAAAATACTAATAATAGCAAAATTAGAAGTTCTTATTAATGATAACTATAGTACGTACTAATAATGATTAGTTTTGAACAAACTAACAATGTCATGTTTAGAAGACACTACTAATGATAACTTTAACACAAATTTAGAATATACCAACAATGACGAGTTAAACTTTGGAATATATTAGTATTGCCAAGCTTAGGTCCTAAGAATGATAACTCTTATGTGTACTAATAATGACAAGTTAAGTACATTCTAAAGTTATAATTAATAGTATTTTCTAAGCTTGTCATTATTAGTATATTGAAAATTTATCATTGATAGTATTTTCTAAGCTTGTCATTATTAGTACATTCAAAACTTGTTATTATTACTAAATTTTAAGGTTATCATTAATAGTTTCTTCTAAAACTGTCATTTTTAGTATATTCTTTGGTATATATCAAAGTTGTCATTAATAGTGCCTGCCCGGTCTTTATTTGTATATTCTAAGTTTAGAAGGTACTATTAATGATAATTTTAATATGCACTAATAATGGCAATTATAGACGATACTGATAATTACAAATATTAGAAGGTAATATCAGTGATAACTGTAATGTGTACTAATAATGACAGTTAGAATATACGAATAATGACAACTTTGGAAGGTGCTACCAAACAAGTTTAGAATATATTAATAATGACAAGTTTAGAATAATGGCAACTTTAGAATACACTAATATTTCCATGTTTAGAATATATTTAATGAACACTGTAAATAAAAAGTTTAGAACATGACAGTTAAGATGTGTTTAGAATATTCTAATGGTTAGAAAGTGATATTAATGATAACTTTAATGTGTACTAATAAGGATAATTATAGAATATACTAATAATGATCAGATTAAAGATACTATTAATGATAACTTTAATGTGTACTATTAATGACGAGTTTAGAACGGTAATTTCAATTTGTTCTAATGTGTTCAAATAAAGAAATGGAAAATTCCTGTAATGATAAAAAGTTTAAAAGGTATTTTTAATAAGACAAGTTTACAATATACTAATTATGTCAAGGTAATATTGATAATAACGTTAATGTACTAATAACGAAAAGTTTAGAATATACTAATTTTTAGAAAAAACTCTTAATGTACAAGTAATGAGAAGTTTAGAAGATAATACTTTAATATGTAGCAATGGTAACAGGTTTATAATACTAATAAAGAAAAGTTTAGAATACACTAATGCTAACAAGTTTCGATAAGTTCAATGTGTACTAACAATGACAAGTTTATAATGTACTAACAATGACAAGTTAAGAAGGTGCTATTAACTATAAATTTAATACATACTAATAATCACTGGTTTAGAATATACTTACAATGATATTTAGAATATGCAAAGATTGACAAGTTCAGAAGATACTGTTAATGGTAACTTTAATGTTTATAAATAATGACAAGTGTGGAATATACTAATAACGATAAGTTTAGGAGGTTCTACTAATATTAACCTCTAAACTTTGACAAGTTTAGAAGGTATTGTTAATAGTAACTTTTATGTGTACTAATGATCAGAAGTTTTCAATATACTAATAATCAGAGGTTTAGAAGGTACAGGTATGTGTACTAATAATGAAAATATTAAAATATACCAATAATTTTAAGTTTAAAAGGTACTGTTCAAGATAACTTTAATTTATACTAATAATAAGCAGGTTTACAATATACAAATAAAGACAAGTTTAGAAGATACATGTACTAATAGTAAATTACTAATGTTAAAAAAGTTTAGAATATGGTAATAACAACAAGTATAGAACGTACTATTAATGATAACCTTAATGTGTGACAAGTTCAGAATATAGTAATAATGCGAAGTTTAGAAGGTAGTATTATTGACAATTTCATAATGCACTAATAATGAAAAGTTTGGAAGATATTATTAATGATAACGTTAATGTGTACTAATAAATACAAATTTGGAATCTAATAATAATAACTTTTATGTATTATCAAAATAAAAAGTTTAGAATATACTGATAATGAGACGTTTAGAATAACTTAATAATGACAATTTTAGAATGTACTTTTAATGATAACCTGAATGTGTACTAGTAATAGTAACCTTAAAGTGAATTAATAATGACATATTTAGAGTATACTAATAAGTTTAGAATATACAAATAAAGACAGGGAAAGTAATATTGATGACACATTTAATATATACCAACAATGAGATGCTTAGAATATACTAAAAATGACAGTTTTAGAAGGAACTGTTAATGATAACTTTAGTAATAATAACAAATTTAGAAAATATATATTAATGACAACTTTAGAAGAATCTAGTATTGACATATTTAAGATATAGCAATAATCATAAATTGAAAAGACCCTTAAATATGAACTAATAACGGCACGTAATAATGAGAAGCATAGAAGGTACTTTTAATGAAATACAAATAATAAAACGTTTAGAATAAAAGATAATGACAAGTTTAGAAGAATCTAATACTCACATGTTTAAGATATAGCAATAATGATAAGTTTAAAAGATCCTATTAATGATAACTTAAATATGTAGAAATAATGACACGTAATAATGAGAAGTTTAGAAAGTACTGTTAATGAAAACTTTCATGTGTACTAATAATGAAAGTTTACAATATTAAGACAAGTTTAGAATATACTAATGATAACAACTGTTAACTATAATACAATAATAATGACAAGTTTAGAAGGTACTAAAAATGTTCTAAAAATGTTCTAAAAATGACAAGCTTAGAATATACTAATATATATATTCTGAGTGCTAATAATGAGAATTTTAGAATATACCAATAGTGATAAGTTTAGAAGGTACTAATAAAACAAATAATTTGTATTATTAATGAAAAGTTTATCATATGATGATAATAGCAATTTTTTAACAATGAAAGTTTCCTGTCTACTAATTATGATAAGTTTAGAATATACAAATAGTAACAGGTTTAGAAGGAACTATTACTGATAGCTATAAGGTATTCCAAAAATGACAAGTTATAATATTCTAATAATGGCATGTTTAGAATATACTAACATTGAGAAGTTTAGAAGGTACTATTAATGAAAACTTTAATGTGTAATAATAATAAAAAGTTTAGAATATACTAACAATGGAAAGTACTACTAATATTAAAAATGAGAAGTTTAGAATGCAGTGTTGATGATTACTTTAGTGTCTACATGTTTAGAATATACTGATAATGACAAGCTTACAATGTACCATTAAGGAAAATTTTAATGTGTCCTAATAATGACAAATTTAGCAGGCCCTACTATAAGTTTAGAAGGTGATATCAGATATAACTTTAATTTGAACAAATAAAGACAAGTATAGTACATACTAATAATGACAAATTTAGACCGTTCTATGAATAATGTCATGTTTAGAAGTTACTATTAATGATGACTTAAATGTGCACTATAATTTTAATGTTAATTTTAATAAGAAGAGGTTTATAATATCCAAATAATGAAAAATTAGGAAGGTATTTTTAATGATAACTTTAATGTCTACTAATAATGACAAGTTTAGAATATAGTAATAATGACAAATTTAGAATATACTATTAATGATTACTTAAATGTGTACTAATAAGGCAAGTTTATACTAATGATGTCAAGTTACTGTTAAGGTAGAAGGCACTGTTAACGTGTACTAATAATACTAGAATATACAAATAATGACAAGTTTAAAAGATACTACTACTAATAGCTTTAATATGTATGGATAATGACAAGTTTATAAAATACTAATAAAGAAAAGTTAAAAACACCAATAATGACATGTTTAGAAGGTTCTATTAATGATAACGTTAATGTGTAATGACACGTTTGAATTATATTAATAATGCAAAGTTTGAAAAAAACTAATACTATTAATGATTTGATTTGAATAAACTAACAATGTCACGTTCAGAACTCACCACTACTTTAACATGTACTAATACTCACAGGTTTAATATGAAGAGGTTTATAATATCCAAATAATGAATAATTAGGAAGGTATTTTAATGATAACTTTAATGTCTACTAATAATGACAAGTTTAGAATATAGTAATAATGACAAATTTAGAATATACTATTAATGATTACTTAAATGTGTACTAATAAGGCAAGTTTATACTAATGATGTCAAGTTACTGGCACTGTTAACATGTACTAATAATAATACAAATAATGACAAGTTTAAAAGATACTACTACTAATAGCTTTAATATGTATGGATAATGACAAGTTTATAAAATACTAATAAAGAAAAGTTAAAAACACCAATAATGACATGTTTAGAAAGTTATATTAACGATAACGTTAATGTGTAATGACACGTTTGAATTATATTAATAATGCAAAGTTTGAAAAAACTAATACTATTAATGATTTGATTTGAATAAACTAACAATGTCACGTTCAGAACTCACCACTACTTTAACATGTACTAATACTCACAGGTTTAGAATATACCAATAATGACAAGTTTAGAAAAATGATAAAATTTGGAATATATTAGTTTTGCCATGTTTAGAATATACTAATAATGATAAGTATACGAGGTCCTAATAGTTTACATGTTCTAATAATAAAAAGTTTAGAAGGTATTTCTAATGATAACTTTAATGTGACAAGTTTAGAATATACTGATAATGACAACTTTAGAATATACAATTGATGATTAATTTAATGTGTACTAATATGACAAGTTTATAACATACTAATGATGTCAAGATAATAACGTTAATGTGTACTAATAATGATAAGTTTAGAATATACTAATAATGATGTTTAGAAGGTATTGTTAACTTGTACTATAATACAAGTTTAGGAGATACTACTACTAATAGTTTTAATATGTATCAATAGCGACAAGTTTATAATATAAAAATAAAGAAAAATTTAGAATACACTAATACTGACAAGTTTGGAAGGTGTTATGATTGATAAGTTTAATGTGTACTAATAATGAAAAGTTTATAATATACCAACAATAACAAATCAAGGGGTTAGCTATAACTTTAAGGTGTCCTAATAATGACAAAATAAGAATATACTAATAACGACATGTATAGAAGAAATGTACTAATAACCACAGGTTTAGAATGTATATACAATTAAAAGTTTAGAATCTACTAAGATTGACAAGTTTAGAAGATACTCCTCAAGTTTTGGTGGATATATTAATGATAACGTTAATGTGTAGTAATAATGACACGTTTGAATAATATTAATAATGCAAAGTTTAGAAAATTCTGGTATTGCCAAGTTTAGAATATACTAATAATGATATGTATACAAGGTCTTAATAATGATATCTCTAATGTGTACTAATAATGAAAATTTTGGAATACCCAAGAAGATATGTTTAGTATATATTAATACTGATATGTTTCGAACAATGACAACATTAGAAAGTATTGTTAATGATGATTTAATAATGAGGGTTTAGAACATGCAAATATTGACAAACTTTAATTTGTACTAATAATGACAAGTGTAGAATATACTAATGATGACAAATTTAGAACATGCTTATAATGTCAGGTATTTTCTAAACCTTACGTTCTTAATATATATGAAACGTGTCATTATTACTACACATTAACATTATCATTAATGTATGCATGTCATTATTAAAATATTGTAATCAATAGTGCCTTTAAAATTGTCATTATAATTTTGTCATTGTTCGGATATTCAACTCTCATTATTAGTATATTCTAAACTTTTTATTATTAGTATATTCTAAAATCATCATTATTATATTCTAAACTTGTGATTATTGATACACCTTAAACTTGTCTTATCATTAAACCTTGTAAACTTATATGATAAACTTGTCATTATTAGTACAAAATAAAGTTATCATTGATAGAACCTTTTAAACTTATCGTTATTAGTATGATCCACAATTGTCACTATTTCTATACATTAAAGTTATCTTTAACAGCATCTTCTAAACTTGTCATTCTTGTCATTATTAGTACCCATTAAAGCTTGTCAGTTTTATGTTCTAAACCCTCACTATTAGTACACATTAGTTATCACTAACAATACTTTCTTAAGTGGTCATTGTTCGTAAATTCGAAACATCATTATTAGTATACATTAAAGTTATCATTACTAGGACCTTGTATCCTTATCATTATTAGTATATTCTTAACTTGGTAATAATAATATATTCTGAGTTTATCATTATTCTAAACTTGTCATTATTAGTATATTCTAAACTTTTGATTATTAGTACACATCAAAGTTATCATTAGTAGTGTCTTCTAAACATGTTATTGTTAGTATATTCAAAACTAATTATTAGTACGTATCACAGTATCATTAATAGTAACTTCTACTATGCTATTGTTAGTATTTTCTAAACCATGCATTAATAGTATATTTTAAACGTGTCATTATTACTACACATTAACGTTATGCTTAATGTAACTTTCTAAACATGTCATTACTAACAATATTCTAATTATGACAAGTTTAGAAGGTATTATTAATGATCATTTTAACGTGTTTAGAATATACTAATAATGACAATTTTAGAAGATACTTTTGCATGATAACTTTAATGCGCACTAATAATGACAAATTTAGAATATGCTAGTAATGACAATTTTGTAATATTACGGTTAGATTTAATATGTGCTAATGTGGTAATAATGACAAATTTAGAATACCCATTGTAATATACAAGAAAAGATAATTTCAGAAGGTACCTTAGTGACAACTTTTAGAAGGTACTATTAATGATAACTTTAATGTGTACATATATATACAAAGTACTATTTACTAATAAGGGTAAGTTTAGAAGGTACTATAATTAATAACGTTAACATGTACTAATAAAGACAAGCTTAGAATATACTAATAATGCCAAGTTTAGAAGGTACTATTCAGGATAACTTTAATGTCTACTAATAGTGTTAAGTTTAGTATATACTATTAATGTGAAGTTTAGAATATACTAATAATGACAAGTTTGGAAAGCACTATTAGAGATAAATTTATGTGAAATGATAATGAAAAGTTTAGAATATGACAAGTTTACATGCTAATGAAAAATTAATTTATAACAAAATGGGAAATTTACAAAAGACGTATAGTGTTTAACAGGTACTATTAGTACAGGTACTATTAGCATAATGTTTAACAGGTACTATTTGTACAATTAGTACAAAAATTATTAATGAATGTGTACTAATAATTACTTAAATGAGTACTAATAGTGAAAAGTTTACAAAATACTAGTAATGACATGTTTAGAATGTACCTTTAATGATAACTTTAATAAGCACTAATAGTAACAGTTTAGATAGAATATACTAGGAATAACAATATACTTATAATGCAAGGCACAGTTAATGATAGCTTTTATGTGTAATAATAATGGAAAGACTAGAACATACCAACAATGACTTTAATGTGTACTAATAATGAAAAACAAATTAAAAGATACTAATAATGGCAAGTTTGTAATATACTAATAATGACTAGTTCTAAAGATATTAATAATGCACTTTGACAAGTATGGTATTATTAATAATAACTTTAATGTGCACTAATAACACTGTATAACAATGAAAAAAAAAACGGAAATGAGACTTTCCTTTTCTAGTTATTTTTTGCGTAGATCACGAATATAACATCCGTTTCTTTCTGTGACATTCCAGTTCTTCGTAAATAGCAGTGCCCGCAATGTCTATCTGAACGGTATTTTTTGTTGCTTTTACCATTTATATAATTTTTCACATAGCTATGTGTTTTTTTCTTAACAGGATACAGAGTTAAGATGCCTAGAGAATGCAAGAATTCACCAGACAATTTTTTTTATATATGTGGATCAGTTACATTAAGGCAATACAAGAGACAGTTGACTCAACGTGTAAAGAAACTTTATGAGCTGTACTTTGGATGTAAAGTGGATGACCAGGACAAAAGCTGGGCACCTCACATATGTTGTGTCAGGTGTACAAGTTCCCTTTCTGCCTGGGTGAAAGGCAAAGGGACTGGCCTCATGTTTGGCGTACCAATGGTCTGGAGGGAGCCAAAGGACCACTCAACATTGCTACTTCTGCTTGACGGATATTAAAGGTGGGTGTTCAGTGTTTATTTTTTACTGTTTTTATATATATTTTCAAGAGATGTATCAATAAAAAAGATCGAAATACATAATAAGTTGCACTTCCACTATTTTTGCACGTGATCATAACCAATAGTATCCATTTTTAGTCTGATTTTATTTTATTTTCCTGCAGGTCGCAACAGAAAAGGCAAGAAATCTATCGTGTATCCAGATCTTCAGTCTGCTATTCGCCCAGTTCTACATTCAAGTGATATTCCTGTACCACAGCCGCCCTCTGAACTACCAAGCGATGACACGAGCAACTCAGACGATTCAGAATCTCAAGATGCAACGTATACGACACAACTTGAATCTGATAAGAAACCACACCTCATCACCCAACCAGAACTCAATGATCTAGTTCGTGATCTAACACTTACTAAGCAACAGAGTGAACTCCTGGCCTCACGTTTGCAACAATGGCACCTGTTGGATGAAGAAGCTCGAATTACAGTATTTAGGAAGCGTTCTGCAAATCTACAGGATTTCTTCACTTTGGAAAACAACTTGACTTATTGTAATGATATCAGAGGCCTATTCAGTGCCCTTGAGCTGTCCTATGAACCCAATGAGTGGAGGCTATTCATAGATGGATCCCTTTACAGCATAAAAGCAGTTCTGTTGCACATTGGGAACACCATGCCTTCAGTTCCAGTTGCTTACTCAGTCATTTTAAGAGAGACATATGAGAACCTTGCTTTTATTCTAGACCGCATAAGTTACAAAGAGCATGAGTGGTTAATTTGTGCAGACTTGAAAGTAGTAGCCATACTTAATGGGCTACAAACTGGATACACCAAATTTATGTGCTTTCTTTGCAAGTGGGACAGTAGGGCCAGATTAGAACATTATATACGCTCAGAATGGCCATCTCGGGAATCTATGACGCTTGGATGCCATAATGTAATTCATGAGCCACTAGTTAAGAAGCAATTTACCAAAGCACTGCAACATAACAAGCCATGTTTCCAGTATCTCAAAGGGATCTTCCCTAAAATTAGTGATGCCAAGATTAAAGAGGGTATATTTGTAGGCCCTCAGATTCGCAAGCTTATAAATGATGAGGACTTTGAGGCAACAACGGATGAACCTGAGCTAGCGGCCTGGCATGCATTCAAAGATGTAGCGAGAGCGTAAAGTGGAGAGGCTAATCAAATGCTACCAAGATTTCGGATGCAATATGTCACTGAAGATACACTTTCTTTATTCTCATCTGTCCTTCTTCCCAGAGAATGCAGCAGATGTGAGTGATGAACATGGAGAGAGGTTCCATCAAGATATAGCGTCAATGGAAAACAGGTACAAGGGAAAATGGAGCCCTGCTATGCTGGCTGACTTCTGTTGGAACCTGAAGCGTGACACGCCTGAGACGTCTTATAAAAGAAGAAGTAAATAATAGATTGTAGGTTAATACATCATATAAAGCTAACAAACATGCCGATTCATTATATTTTAATTAAATAAATACAATGAAGACATTTAATCTGACTTTGGGAGCAAAATACATTTATGGAACCTTGGAAATCTCAATTAATTGCATAATTATTAAAACAGCGATTTACAAAAAATTGTGACGTGGCATGAAATTTTTGTTATCAAATTTGAATTCAACACACTGAACTTCATAATAAAACGCACATGAGAACTATGTTTTCTTCTTAATCCTGAAATTTGTTGTACAGTGTAATCAGAGGTTTAGAAGGTACAGGTATGTGTACTAATAATGGAAAGATTAGAATGTACCAATAATTACAAGTTTAAAGAGTACTGTTCAAGACAACTTTAATATGTACTAATAATAAGCAAGTTTGTAATATACTAATAAAGACAAGTTTAGAATGCACTCTAATGAATTTAATGTATAATAATAATAAATAGTTTAGAATATGGTAATGATAACAAGTTTAGAATGCACTAATAATGAAAAGTTTGGAAAATATTATCAATAATAACGTTAATGTTATACTAACATACAAACAAATAGAAAAAATACAAAATAAAAAAATAAGAAAATATATAAAAATACAAAACAAATACAAATGCAAATACAAATGTATAGGCATATTAATAACTTTAATGTGTTATACCAATAGGCTAATAATGACAATTTTAGAATGTACTTTTAACGATAACTTTAATGTGTACTAGTAATGACAGGTTAAATGTAACATTAATAGTAACTTTAAAGTGAACTAATAATGACATATTTAGAGTATACTAATACTAAGTTTAGGATATACAAACAAAGACCGGGTAGGTACTATCAATGATAACTTTGATGTGTGCCAATAATGAGATGTTTAGAATATACTATAAATGACAATTTTATAAGAAACTATTAATGATAACCTTAAAGTTTAGTAATAATGACAAGTTTAGAATATACTAGTAATGACAATTTTAGAAAGCACTATTAATGATAACTTTAGAGTGTACTAATACTGAAAAGTTTGTAATAAAAAGTTAGGAATAAAAATTAATGACAAGTTGAAGAAACTAATATTGACATGTTCAAAATATAGCAATAATGATCTGTTTAAAAGATCCTATTAAATGATATCTCTTAAGTATACTAATAATGGCACGTGATAATAAGAAGTTTAGAAGGTACTGTTAAGTTTAGAATATACTAATATAACAAGTTGAGATGTTACTATAATTTTTAACTATAATATGTACTAATAATGAATTTAGAATATACTAATAATAATAAGTTTAGAAGGCACTAATAACGTTATTATGAACTAATAATGACAACTTTAGAATATACAAACAAAGAAAATTCAGAAGGTAGTGATAATGAAAAAATTAGAATATACAAATACTGACGTTTAGAATATAACAATTAAGACAAGATTAGAAGGTATTTTTAAAGATAACATTAATGTGTACTAATAATGAGAATTTTAGA
Organism: Oratosquilla oratoria; assembly: GCF_046742065.1. Classification (NCBI taxonomy): domain Eukaryota; kingdom Metazoa; phylum Arthropoda; class Malacostraca; order Stomatopoda; family Squillidae; genus Oratosquilla; species Oratosquilla oratoria. The sequence continues at coordinate 39,318 of NC_134805.1, forward strand.
ATATACTATTAATGAAGAGTGTGAAAATACAATTAGAATATACTTATAACGATAGGTTGAAAAGGAACTGTTAATGATAACTTTAATGTGTGCTAATAAAAACAAATTTAGAATATATTTTAGTAGTGACAAATCTTTAACGATAATGATAACTTTAATGTGTAATAATATTGACAAGTTTAGAATATACTAATAATTAAAAGTTAAAAGGGTACTGGTATTGATTAGTGTAGAGGGTACTATTAATGACTTTAATTTTCATTAAAAACTTGTTTAGAACACACTATTAATGCCATGTTTAGAAAATACTAATAAAAACAAGATTAGTAGGTACTATTAATGATAGATTTAATGTATACTAATATTGTCAAACTTGGAATATAGTAATAATGAAAAGATTAGAAGATACTATTAATGATAAGTTCACTAATAATGACGAGTTTTGAATATACTAATAACGATATCTTTAGAATATACTAGTTTAAACTATAATAATAATGACAACTTTAACATATACTAATATTGCCAAGTTTAGAATATACTAATAATGATATATTTAATATAAACTATTAATGGCAAGTTTAGAACATACTAATAATGACAAGTTTAGAATATTCCAATGTAGACATGTTTAGAATATACGTATAATGAGAAATTTGGAAAGTACTATTAAAGATAACTTTAATGTGTACTAATAATGAAAAGTATAGAACATTTTAATGATGACAAGTTTAAAAGGTACTATTAATGACAAGTTTAGAATATTCCGATAATGATGCTATTAATGATAACTAATAATGACGAGTTTAGAATATACTAAAAATTACAAATTTAAAGGGTACTGTTAACGATAAGTATCGATGACTTTAATTTTTATTGTGATAAGTTTAGAACATACTACTAATGTCAAGTTTAGAATGTTTAGAATATACTAGTTTAAACGATAATAATAATGGCAAGGTTTAATGACAACTTTGACATATACTAATATTACCAAGTTTAGAATATACTAATAATGATAACTTTAGAACGTCCTATTAATGATAAAATTTATATGAAGTATTAATGACAAGTTTAGAAAATACAGAAGTTTAGAAAGTACTGTTAATGATAGCTTTAATGTGTACTAATAAAGAAAAGTATAAAACATTCTAATGATGACAAATCTAAAAGGCACTATTAATGATATCTTTGGTGTGTACTTACAATGACAAGTTTACAACATTCTAATAATGACAGGTTTAGAAGATACTACAGAAATAATTAATAATGAGTTTAGAATATACTAATTATTACAAGTTTAAAGGGTACTGTTAATGATAAGTTTAGAAGGTACTATTAATTACTTTATGTTTGACTAATAATGTCAAGTTTAGAATGTACTAATAAAAACAAGATTAGAAGGTACTTTTAATGATGAATTTAATGTGTACTAATAATGGCATATTTGGAATATACTAATAATAATAATTAGGATATACTATTAATGATAAGTTTACTAATAATAACGAGTTTTTAATATACTAATAATGATATGTTCAGAATATACTAGTTAGAATTATAATAATAATGACAAGGTTAGAATAATGACAACTTTAACATATACTAAAATTGCCAGACTTAGAATACTATTAATAGTATTTTCTAAGCTTGTCATTATTAGTATATTGAAAAGTTATCATTGATAGTATTTTCTAAACTTGTCATTATTAGTATATTCAAAACTTTTTATTATTACTAAATTTTAAGGTTATCATTAATAGTTTCTTCTAAAACTGTCATTTTTAGTATATTCTTTGGTATATATCAAAGTTGTCATTAATAGTGCCTGCCCGGTCTTTATTTGTATATTCTAAACTTGTCATTATTACCACATTAGCACATATTAAATCTAACCGTAATATTACAAAATTGTCATTACTAGCATATTCTTAATTTGTCATTATTAGTGCACATTAAAGTTATACCTTCTAAAATTGTCATTATTAGTATATTCTAAACACGTTAAGATTAATAACTCGTATTATATCTATCATTATTAGTGTATTCTAAGCTTGGTAAAATTAGTATATGTTAAATAACCTTGTCATTATTATTATAATTTAAACTAGTACATTCTAAAGGTGTCGTTATTAGTATATTCTAATAATGATGATTATAGAACATGCTAATAATGATCACATTGAAGATACTATTAATGAGAACTTTAAAGTGTACTATTAATGACGTTTAGAATATACTAATAATGAAATTTTAGAATATTTCATTAATGATAACTTTAAAGTGTACCAATAGTGGCAACCTTAGAATATGCAGGTACATGCTGAGAAAGTACTATTAATGATAACTCTAATAATCACATGTTTAGAATATACTAATATCGAAAAGTTTAGAAGGTACTATTAATGATAACTTTAATATGCACTAATAAATCAATGTGTTCTAAAAATGACAAGCTTAGAATATACTAATATATTGATTCTGAAGGCACTGTTAATGAGTGCTAATAATGAGAATTTTAGAACATACCAATAGTGATAAGTTTAGAAGGTATTAATAAAAAAAATTGTATTAATAATGAAAAGTATATCATATGATGATAATAGCAACTTTTTAATAATGAAAGTTTCCTGTCTACTAATTATGATAAGTTTAGAATATACAAATAGTAACAGGTTTAGAAGGAACTATTACTGATAGCTATAAGGTATTCTAAAAATGACAAGTTATAATATTCTAATAATGACATGTTTAGAATATACTAACATTGAGAAGTTTAGAAGGTACTATTAATGAAAACTTTAATATGTAATAATAATGAAAAGTTTAGAATAATGTACAACTAAAAATTACCAGTGTAAACTTATCATTACTTCTATATTCTAAACTTGTCATTAATAGTACACATTAAAGTTATCACTAATAGCACTATCTAACCATTAGAATATTCTAAACATATCTTCATTGGCATGTTCTAAACTTTATTTGCTTATTAAAATATATTCTAAACATGGCAATATTAGTGTACTCTAAAGTTGTCATTATTCTAAACTTGTCATTATCATTATATTCTAAACTTGTTAGTATTAATATACATGATTAGTAGCACTTTCCAAAGTTGTCATTATTCGTGTATTCTAACTTTGTCATTACACATTCTCAACTTTCATAATATTTTCTAATATTTGTAGTTTAGAAGGTACTATTAATGAAAACGTTAATGTGTACAACTAAAAATTACCATTGTAAAATTATCATTACTTCTATATTCTAAACTAACTAATAGCACTATCTAACCATTAGAATATTCTAAATTTTTCATTATTTACTTATTAAAATATATTCTAAACATGGCAATATTAGTGTATTCTAAAGTTGTCATTATTCTAAACTTGTCATTATTATTATATTCTGAACTTGTTAGTATTAATATACATGATTAGTAGCACTTTCCAAAGTTGTCAGTATTCGTGTATTCTAACTTTGTCATTACACATTCTCAACTTTCATAATATTTTCTAATATTTGTTATTATTAGTGTCCTCTACAATTGCCATTATTAGTGCATATCAAAGTTATCATTAATAGTACCTTCTAAGCTTGTCCTTATTAAACATATGATTATGAGTACATATTAGAGTTACCATTAATAGTACTTAACAAATTAATATTAACTATAACTTTAAGGTGTCTCACTAATAAAGTTATTATTAGTGATACCCTATAAACTTGTTATTATTAGTATATTCTAAACTTGTCATTTCTAATATAATCTAAACTTGTGATTTTTAGTATAGAGTTACCAATTTATTATTAGTAGTATCTTCTAAACTTGTCATTACTTGTATATTCTAGTATTAATAGTACTCTTAATGTGTACTATTAAAACTAGAATACACAAGTAATGACAAGTTTAGAAGATACTACTATTAATAAATTGGTAACTCTAATGTGTACTAATAATGATAAGTATATTATGATTAGTATATTCTAAACTTGTCATTATTAGTACACGTTAACGTTATTATCAATATTACCTTCTTAACTTGACATCTTTAGTATATTGTATACTTGCCGTATCAAAAATACCCTTTAAACTTTTTTATTAGTACATGTTAAAACTATCATTAAAGGCATCTTCCTAACTTTTTTTATTTAAACAAATTAGAACACATTAAAATTACCATTGTAAACTTATCATTACTTCTATATTCTAAACTTGTCATTAATAGTACACATTAAAGTTTTCACTAACCATTAGAATATTCTAAACATATCTTCATTGGCATGTTCTAAACTTTTCATTATTTGCTTATTAAAATATATTCTAAACATGGCAATATTAGTGTATTCTAAAGTTGTCATTATTCTAAACTTGTCATTATCATTATATTCTAAACTTGTTAGTATTAATATACATGATTAGTAGCACTTTCCAAAGTTGTCATTATTCGTGTATTCTAACTTTGTCATTACACATTCTCAACTTACATAATATTTTCTAATATTTGTTATTATTAGTATCCTCTACAATTGCCATTATTAGTGCATATCAAAGTTATCATTAATAGTACCTTCTAAGCTTGTCCTTATTAAACATATGATTATGAGTACATTATGAGTTATCATTAATAGTACTTAACAAATATATATTAACTATAACTTTAAGGTGTTTTAATAATGACAAAATTAGAATATACTAATAATGGCATGCATAGAATTAAAAGTTTAGAATATACTAAGATTGTTAAGTTTAGAAGATACTCTTCAAGAAAACTTTAATGTGTAGAAATAATGACAATTGTGGAATATACTAATAATGATAAGTTTAGAAGGTTCTATTAATGATAACTATTTTGTACATATAATGACAAGTTTAGCATATAAGTTTACTAGGTACTATTAATGATAACTTTTATATGTATTAGTAGATACAAGTTTCGACCATATTAAGTTTAAAAATTACAAATAATGACAACTTTAGAAGATACTATATATGATAACTTTAATTGTACTAATAATGACCAGAACGTGCTAATGACAAATTTAGAATGTACTATAAATGAAAACTTTAATGTCTTCTAATAATTAATGTTTGAAATATACTAATAATGACAAGTTTAAGGGCACTATTAATGATAACTTTAATATGTGCTAATAATCGCAAGTTTACAATATTGTAATAATGACAAGTTTAGAAGGTTATATTAATGATAACGTTAATGTGTAGTAATAATGACATATTGATAATGCAAAATTTAGAAAATACTAATAATAGCAAAATTAGAAGTTCCTATTAATGATAACTATAGTACGTACTAATAAATGATTAGTTTTGAATAAACTAACAATGTCATGTTTAGAAGACACTACTAATGATAACTTTAACACAAATTTAGAATATACCAACAATGACAAGTTTAGAATAATGATAAACTTTGGAATATATTAGTATTGCCAAGCTTAGGTCCTAAGAATGATAACTCTTATGTGTACAAATAATGACAAGTTAAGTACATTCTAAAGTTATAATTAATAGTATTTTCTAAGCTTGTCATTATTAGTATATTAAAAATTTATCATTGATAGTATTTTCTAAGCTTGTCATTATTAGTACATTATTACTAAATTTTAAGGTTATCATTAATAGTTTCTTCTAAAACTGTCATTTTAGTATATTCTTTGGTATATATCAAAGTTGTCATTAATAGTTCCTGCCCGGTCTTTATTTGTATATTCTAAGTTTAGAAGGTACTATTAATGATAACTTTAATATGCACTAATAATGGGAATTATAGACGATACTGATAATTACACATATTAGAAGGTAATATCAGTGATAACTGTAATGTGTACTAATAATGACAAAGTTAGAATATACGAATAATGACAACTTTGGAAGGAGCTACCAAACAAGTTTAGAATATATTAATAATGACAAGTTTAAAATAATGGCAACTTTAGAATACACTAATATTGCCATGTTTAGAATATATTTAATGAACAATGCAAATGAAAAGTTTAGAACATGACAATTAAGATGTGTTTAATATTCTAATGGTTAGAAAGTGATATTAATGATAACTTTAATGTGTACTATTAATGACGAGTTTAGAACGGTAATTTCAATTTGTTCTAATGTGTTCAAATAAAGAAATGGAAAATTCCTTTAATGATAAAAAGTTTAAAAGGTATTTTTGATAAGACAAGTTTACAATATACTAATTATGTCAAGGTAATATTGATAATAACGTTAATGTACTAATAACGAAAAGTTTAGAATATACTAATTTTTAGAAAAAACTCTTAATGTACAAGTAATGAGAAGTTTAGAAGATAATACTAATAATAACTTTAATATGTAGCAATGGTAACAGGTTTATAATACTAATAAAGAAAAGTTTAGAATACACTAATGCTAACAAGTTTCGATAAGTTTAATGTGTACTAACAATGACAAGTTTATAATGTACTAACAATGACAAGTTAAGAAGGTGCTATTAACTATAAATTTAATACATACTAATAATCACTGGTTTAGAACATACTTACAATGATATTTAGAATATGCAAAGATTGACAAGTTCAGAAGATACTGTTAATGGTAACTTTAATGTTTATAAATAATGACAAGTGTGGAATATACTAATAACGATAAGTTTAGGAGGTTCTACTAATATTAACCTCTAAACTTTGACAAGTTTAGAAGGTATTGTTAATAGTAACTTTTATGTGTACTAATGATCAGAAGATTTCAATATACTAATAATCAGAGGTTTAGAAGGTACAGGTATGTGTACTAATAATGAAAATATTAGAATATACCAATAATTTTAAGTTTAAAAGGTACTGTTCAAGATAACTTTAATCTATACTAATAATAAGCAGGTTTACAATATACAAATAAAGACAAGTTTAGAAGATACATGTACTAATAGTAAATTACTAATGTTAAAAAAGTTTAGAATATGGTAATAACAACAAATATAGAACGTACTATTAATGATAACCTTAATGTGTGACAAGTTCAGAATATAGTAATAATGCAAAGTTTAGAATATGTATTATTGACAATTTATGACAATGTATTATTGACAATAAAGTTCAGAATATAGTAATAATGCGAAGTTTAGAATATGTATTATTGACAATTTATGACAATGTATTATTGACAATTATGTATTATTGACAATTTCATAATGCACTAATAATGAAAAGTCTGGAAGATATTATTAATGATAACGTTAATGTGTACTAATAAATACAAATTTGGAATCTAATAATAATAACTTTTATGTATTATCAAAATAAAAAGTTTAGAATATACTGATAATGAGACGTTTAGAATAACTTAATAATGACAATTTTAGAATGTACTTTTAATGATAACCTGAATGTGTACTAGTAATAGTAACCATAAAGTGAATTAATAATGACATATTTAGAGTATACTAATAAGTTTAGAATATACAAATAAAGACAGGGAAAGTAATATTGATGACACATTTAATATATACCAACAATGAGATGCTTAGAATATACTAAAAATGACAGTTTTAGAAGGAACTGTTAATGATAACTTTAGTAATAATAACAAATTTAGAAAATATATATTAATGACAACTTTAGAAGAATCTAGTATTGACATATTTAAGATATAGCAATAATCATAAATTGAAAAGACCCTTAAATATGAACTAATAACGGCACGTAATAATGAGAAGTTTAGAATGTACTTTTAATGAAATACAAGTAATAAAACGTTTAGAATAAAAGATAATGACAAGTTTAGAAGAATCTAATACTCACAATAATTATAAGTTTAAAAGATCCTATTAATGATAACTTAAATATGTACAAATAATGACACGTAATAATGAGAAGTTTAGAAAGTACTGTTAATGAAAACTTTCATGTGTACTAATAATGAAAGTTTACAATATTAAGACAAGTTTAGAATATACTAATGATAACAACTGTTAACTATAATACAATAATAATGACAAGTTTAGAAGGTACTAAAAATGTTCTAGAAATGTTCTAAAAATGACAAGCTTAGAATATACTAATATATAGATTCTGAAGGCACTGTTAATGAGTGCTAATAATGAGAATTTTAGAATATACCAATAGTGATAAGTTTAGAAGGTACTAATAGAAAAAATAATTTGTATTATTAATGAAAAGTTTATCATATGATGATAATAGCAACTTTTTAATAATGAAAGTTTCCTGTCTACTAATTAAGCTTAGAATATACAAATAGTAACAGGTTTAGAAGGAACTATTACTGATAGCTATAAGGTATTCTAAAAATGACAAGTTATAATATTCTAATAATGGCATTTTTACATTGAGAAGTTTAGAAGGTACTATTAATGAAAACTTTAATGTGTAATAATAATGAAAAGTTTAGAATACACTAACAATGGCAAGTACTACTAATATTAAAAATGAGAAGTTTAGAATACAGTGTTGATGATTACTTTAGTGTCTACATGTTTAGAATATACTAATAATGACAAGCTTACAATGTACCATTAAGAAAAAATTTAATGTGTCCTAATAATGACAAATTTAGCAGGCCCTACTATAAGTTTAGAAGGTGATATCAGATATAACTTTAATTTGAACAAATAAAGACAAGTTTAGTACATACTAATAATGACAAATTTAGACCGTTCTATGAATATTGTCATGTTTAGAAGTTACTATTAATGATGACTTTAATGTGCACTAATAACATGTTTAGAATATACTAATAATAAGAAGTTTATAAGGTACGATCAATTATAACTTTAATGTACTAATAAGGAGAAGTTTAGAATATACTAAATAGACGGATCTACTAATGATATATTTAATTTGTACTAATAATCACAAATTTAAAATGCACTATTGATGACAAGGTTTTAAGAACTATAATTTTAATGTTAATGTTTAATGTTAATGACAATGTTTTAAGAACTATAATTTTAATGTTAATTTTAATAAGAAGAGGTTTATAATATCCAAATAATGAAAAATTAGGAAGGTATTTTTAATGATAACTTTAATGTCTACTAATAATGACAAGTTTAGAATATAGTAATAATGACAAATTTAGAATATACTATTAATGTGTACTAATAAGGCAAGTTTATACTAATGATGTCAAGTTACTGTTAAGGTAGAAGACACTGTTAACGTGTACTAATAATACTAGAATATACAAATAATGACAAGTTTAAAAGATACTACTACTAATAGCTTTAATATGTATGGATAATGACAAGTTTATAAAATACTAATAAAGAAAAGTTAAAAACACCAATAATGACATGTTTAGAAGGTTCTATTAATGATAACGTTAATGTGTAATGACACGTTTGAATTATATTAATAATGCAAAGATTGAAAAAAACTAACAATGTCACGTTCAGAACTCACCACTACTTTAACATGTACTAATACTCACAATAATGACAAGTTTAGAAAAATGATAAAATTTGGAATATATTAGTTTTGCCATGTTTAGAATATACTAATAATACGAGGTCCTAATAGTTTACATGTTCTAATAATGAAAAGTTTAGAAGGTATTTCTAATGATAACTTTAGTGTGACAAGTTGAGAATATACTGATAATGACAACTTTAGAATATACTATTGATGATTAATTTAATGTGAACTAATATGGCAAGTTTATAACATACTAATGATGTCAAGATAATAACGTTAATGTGTACTAATAATGATAAGTTTAGAATATACTAATAATGATGTTTAGAAGGTATTGTTAACTTGTACTAATAATACAAGTTTAGGAGATACTACTACTAATAGTTTTAATATGTATCAATAGCGACAAGTTTATAATATAAAAATAAAGAAAAATTTAGAATACACTAATACTGACAAGTTTGGAAGGTGTTATGATTGATAAGTTTAATGTGTACTAATAATGAAAAGTTTATAATATACCAACAATAACAAATCAAGGGGTTAGCTATAACTTTAAGGTGTCCTAATAATGACAAAATAAGAAAATACTAATAACGACATGTATAGAAGATACTCCTCAAGTTTTGGAGGATATATTAATGATAACGTTAATGTGTAGTAATAATGACACGTTTGAATAATATTAATAATGCAAAGTTTAGAAAATTCTTGTAATAGCAAAATCAGAAGTTACTATTGATGATAGATATAATACGTACTAATAATGATTAGTTTTGAATAGCCTAACAATATCATGTTTAGAAGAAACTACTAATGGTAACTTTAATATGTATTAATACTCACAAGTCTAGAATATACCAATAATGACAAGTTTAGAATAATGATAAACTTTGGAATATATTAGTATTGCCAAGTTTAGAATATACTAATAATGATAACTCTAATGTGTACTAATAATGAAAAGTTTGGAATACCCAAGAAGATATGTTTAGTATATACTAATACTGATATGTTTCGAACAATGACAACATTAGAAAGTATTGTTAATGATGATTTAATAATGAGGGTTTAGAACATGCAAATATTGACAAGCTTTAATTTGTACTAATAATGACAAGTGTAGATATACTAATAATGACAAATTTAGAACATGATTATAATGTCAGGTATTTTCTAAACCTTACGTTGTTAATATATATGAAACGTGTCATTATTAAAATATTGTAATCAATAGTGCCTTTAAAATTGTCATTATAATTTTGTCATTGTTCGGATATTCAACTCTCATTATTAGTATATTCTAAACTTGTTATCATTAGTATATTCTAGAATCATCATTATTATATTTTAAACTTTACCTTAAATTTGTCTTATCATTAAATCTTGTAAACTTATATGCTAAACTTGTCATTATTAGTACAAAATAAAGTTATCATTAATAGAACCTTCTAAATTAATCATTATTAGTATGATCCACAATTGTCACTATTTCTACACATTAAAGTTATCTTTAACATTATCTTCTAAACTTGTCAATCTTGTCATTATTAGTACCCATTAAAGCTTGTCAGTTTTATGTTCTAAACCTTCATTATTAGTACACATTAGTTATCACTAACAATACTTTCTTAAGTGGTCATTGTTCGTAAATTCGAAACATCATTATTAGTATACATTAAAGTTGTCATTACTAGGACCTTGTATCCTTATCATTATTAGTATATTCTTAACTTGGTAATAATAATATATTCCGAGTTTATCATTATTCTAAACTTGTCATTATTAGTATATTCTAAACTTTTGATTATTAGTACATATTAAAGTTATCATTAGTAGTGTCTTCTAAACATGTTATTGTTAGTATATTCAAAACTAATTATTAGTACGTATCATAGTATCATTAATAGTAACTTCTACTATGCCACTGTTAGTATTTTCTAAACCTTGCATTAATAGTATATTTTAAACGTGTCATTATTACTACACATTAACGTTATGCTTAATGTAACTTTCTAAACATGTCATTACTAATAATATTCTAATTATGACAAGTTTAGAAGGTATTATTAATGATAATTTTAACGTGTTTAGAATATACTAATAATGACAATTTTAGAAGATACTTTTGCACTAATAATGACAAATTTAGAATATGCTAGTAATGACAATTTTGTAATATTACGGTTAGATTTAATATGTGCTAATGTGGTAATAATGACAAGTTTAGAATACCCATTGTAATATACAAGAAAAGATAAGTTCAGAAGGTACCTTTGTGACAACTTTTAGAAGGTACTATTAATGATAACTTTAATGTGTACATATATAAACAAAGTACTATTTACTAATAAGGGTAAGTTTAGAAGGTACTATAATTAATAACGTTAACATGTACTAATAAAGACAAGCTTAGAATATACTAATAATGCCAAGTTTAGAAGGTACTATTCAGGATAACTTTAATGTCTACTAATAGTGTTAAGTTTAGTATATACTATTAATGTGAAGTTTAGAATATACTAATAATGACAAGTTTGGAAAGCACTATTAGAGATAAATTTATGTGAAATGATAATGAAAAGTTTAGAATATGACAAGTTTACATGCTAATGAAAAATTAATTTATAACAAAATGGGAAATTTACAAAAGACGTATAGTGTTTAACAGGTACTATTAGTACAGGTACTATTAGCATAGTGTTTAACAGGTACTATTTGTACAATTAGTACAAAAATTATTAATGAATGTGTACTAATAATTAATTAAATGAGTACTAATAGTGAAAAGTTTACAAAATACTAGTAATGACATGTTTAGAATGTACCTTTAATGATAACTTTAATAAGCACTAATAGTAACAGTTTAGATAGAATATACTAGGAATAACAATATACTTATAATGCAGGGCACAGTTAATGATAGCTTTTATGTGTAATAATAATGGAAAGACTAGAACATACCAACAATGACTTTAATGTGTACTAATAATGAAAAACAAATTAAAAGATACTAATAATGGCAAGTTTGTAATATACTAATAATGACTAGTTCTAAAGATATTAATAATGCACTTTGACAAGTAAGGTATTATAAATAATAACTTTAATGTTCACTAATAATCAGAGGTTTATGTGTACTAATAATGGAAAGATTAGAATGTACCAATAATTACAAGTTTAAAGAGTACTTTTCAAGACAACTTTAATTTGTACTAATAATAAGCAAGTTTGTAATATACTAATAAAGACAAGTTTAGAATGCACTCTAATGAATTTAATGTATAATAATAATAAATAGTTTAGAATATGGTAATGATAACAAGTTTAGAACGTACTAGTGAGATATTTAATGTGTAGTAATAGTGACAAGTATAGTAATAATGAGAAATTTAGAAGGTACTATCATTGACAAGTTTAGAATGCACTAATAATGAAAAGTTTGGAAAATATTATCAATAATAACGTTAATGTTATACTAACATATACAAACAAATAGAAAAACTACAAAATAAAAAAATAAGAAAATATATAAAAATACAAAACAAATACAAATGCAAATACAAATGTATAGGCATATTAATAACTTTAATGTGTTATACCAATAGGCTAATAATGACAATTTTAGAATGTACTTTTAACGATAACTGTACTAGTAATGACAGGTTAAATGTAACATTAATAGTAACTTTAAAGTGAACTAATAATGACATATTTAGAGTATACTAATACTAAGTTTAGGATATACAAACAAAGGCCGGGTAGGTACTATCAATGATAACTTTAATGTGTGCCAATAATGAGATGTTTAGAATATACTATAAATGACAATTTTATAAGAAACTATTAATGATAACCTTAAAGTTTAGTAATAATGACAAGTTTAGAATATACTAGTAATGACAAATTTAGAAGGTACTATTAATGATAACTTTAGAGTGTACTAATACTAAAAAGTTTTTAATAAAAAGTTAAGAATAAAAAATAATGACAAGTTTAGAAGAAACTAATATTGACATGTTTAAAATATAGCAATAATGATCTATTTAAAAGATCCTATTAAATGATATCTTTAATGTATACTAATAATGGCACGTAATAATAAGAAGTTTAGAAGGTACTGTTAAGTTTAGAATATACTAGTTGAGATGTTACTATAATTTTTAACTATAATATGTACTAATAATTAATTTAGAATATACTACTAATAATAAGTTTAGAAGGTACGTTATTATGAACTAATAATGACAAGTTTAGAATATACAAACAAAGAAAATTCAGAAGGTACTATAAGTAGTGACAATGAAAAAATTAGAATATACTAATAATGACAAGTTTAGAATATAACAATAAAAACAAGATTAGAAGGTATTTTTAAAGATAACATTAATGTGTACTAATAATGAGAATTTTAGAATATACTATTAATGAGGAGTGTGAGAATACAATTAGAATCTTTATTGTGTACTAATAATGATAACTTTAATGTGTACTAGTAAAAATAAATTTAGAATATATTTTAGTAGTGACAAATCTTTAACGATAATGATAACTTTAATGTGTAATAATTTTGACAAATTTAGAATATACTAATAATTAAAAGTTAAAAGGGTACTAGTATTGATTAGTGCAGAGGGTACTATTAATGACTTTAATTTTCATTAAAAATAAGTTTAGATCACACTAGTAATGCCGTGTTTAGAAAATACTAATATAAACCAGATTAGTAGGTACTATTAATGATAGATTTAATGTGTACTATTAATGTCAAACTTGGAATATAGTAATAATAAAAAGATTAGAAAATACTATTAATGATAAGTTTAATATTCCAATGTAGACATGTTTAGAATATACGTATAATGAGAAATTTGGAAAGTACTATTAATGATAACTTTAATGTGTACTAATAACGAGAAGTATAGAACATTCTAATGATAAGTTTAAAATGTACTATTAATGACAAGTTTAGAATATTCTGATAATGATGCTATTAATGATAACTTATAATGACGAGTTTAGAATATACTAAAAATTACAAATTTAAAGGGTACTGTTAATGATAAGTATCGATGACTTTAATTTTTACCAGTGATAAGTTTAGAACATACTAATAATGTCAAGTTTAGAATGTTTAGAATATACTAGTTTAAACGATAATAATAATGACAAGGTTTAATGACAACTTTGACATATACTAATATTACCAAGTTTAGAATATACTAATAATGATAACTTTAGAACGTCCTATTAATGATAAAATTTATATGAAATATTAATGACAAGTTTACAACATTCTAATAATGAGAGGTTTAGAAGATACTACAGAAATAATTAATAATGAGTTTAGAATATACTAATTATTACAAGTTTAAAGGGTACTGTTAATGATAAGTTTAGAAGGTACTATTAATTACTTTATATTTGACTAATAATGTCAAGTTTAGAATGTACTAATAAAAACAAGATTAGAAGGTACTTTTAATGATGAATTTAATGTGTACTAATAATGGCAAATTTGGAATATACTACTACTAATAATTAGGATATACTATTAATGATAAGTTTACTAATAATAACGAGTTTTTAATATACTAATAACACTGGTCAACAGCAATTTTTCATCAGGGATTTTATGTGGTGTTTAATATGTAGTTTTGTCCGCTGATTTCGAAAATGTAATCGGTTTCCTTCTATCAGGCACAATTTTTCTGATGAGATAAGAGAGGCATATAATGCCGATCAGGATCATCGCTACATGTAATCGTCTTATACAGGCAAGTTCTGATTGGCATTTCATAACCAATTGTGTACATTATGTAATTTCATGTTCATCGTTATGATTTTAGATAGCTGAGTTGAGCATTTTTCACAAAATATTTAAAAATATTTCGCTGATCATCTATTGAACCTTCAAAATTTTTCTTTTTGCTTCAGGTGTCCAGCCATCATCATCATCATCATCATCATCATCACCATCACCATCACCAAACTCAATTCAGGATGTCAAGGCATTGCAAAAGCAGCCCTGATATATTTTGCTATGTCTGTGGTTCATTTACTATCAAAGCTCAGCAACGTGTCATCACAATTGAAATCAAGAATATTTACCAGTTATACTTTGGATGCTCTCTTGGGGATCAAGATAAGAGTTGGGCACCCCATATCATCTGCTCAGCTTGTTCAAATGGACTAAGGGATTGGCTTAATAAGAGGAAGAGAGCAATGCCTTTTGCAGTACC
>NC_134805.1:62500-210000 GCF_046742065.1 Oratosquilla oratoria
AAGTTACCATTAATAGTGCATTCTAAACTTGTCATTATTATATTCTAAACTTGTCATTATTTGTGCACATTAAAGTTTAATAGCACCTTATAAACTTGTCATTATTAGTATATCTTTATTAGTAAATATCAAAATTATCCTTAGTATTTTAGTATATTCTGAAACTGTCGTTATTAGTATATCCTAAACGTGTCATTATAAACTTGTCATTATTAGTATCTAAACTTATTATTGTTAGTATATTGTAAACACATCATTAGTATATTCTAAACTTGTGATTGTTGGTACACATTAAAGTTATTATCAAAAGAACCATCAAAACTTGTTATAATTATTATGTTCGAAACTTGTCTTTATCAATGCATATTAAAGTTATCATTAGTATATACTAAATTGTCATTATAAGTACACATTAAAATTATCATTAATAGTACCTTATAAACTTGTCTCTAGTAGCATATTCTATACTTGTCATTAAAGTTATAACTAATAGTATGTTCTTAATTTGTCATTAATCGTATATTCTAAACTTGTCATGATCAGAACATATTAAAGTTACATTCTAAACTTGTCAGTGTTGGTAAAATCTAAAAGCGTCATTATTAAACTTATCACTATTAAATATATCAATAACAGTATCATTAAATTTGTCATTATTATTTATCATTTATAGTACTTTCTAAACTTCTCATTAGTTGTATATTCTAAACATGTCAATATTAGTATATTTTAAGCATGTCTTCATTGGTATACGCTAAACTTATCTTTATTAGTATATTCTAAACACGTCATTATTAGCTCACATTGAATTGATCATTAATAGGACATTCTAAATTGATCAATACTAATACATTTTGAACTTTGCAATAAAAGTACACTTTGTCATTATCTTATATTTGTCATCATTATTATATTTCAAACTAGTACATGTCATTATTAGTATATTCATAACTCGTCATTATTAGTAAACATTAAAGTTTACCATTAATAGCATCTTCTAAACTTGTCATGATTAATATATTCCAAACTTGTCTTTATTAGTATACATTAAATTTATCAATAATAGTACCTTCTAATCTTGTTTTTATTGGTATATTCTAAACTTGGCATTATTATCATTAGTACACATTAAAGTCATTAATAGTACCTTCTAAACTTAACATTAACAGTCCCTTCTAAACTTGTAATTATTAGTATATTCTAACCTTGTCAATATTAGTGCACATTAAAGTTATTATTTATAGTACGTTAAAAATTGTCACTGTTACCATATTCTAAACTTTTATTATTAGTATACTCTAAAATTAACAATACTTTCTAAACTTGTCATTATTAATATATATGCCTTTCATTATTAATGTATTCTAAATGTGTCATTATTAGTACAAATTAGTCATCATTAATGGTATCTTCTAAACTTCTTTTTCAACTTGTTGTTATTGGTATATTCTCTATTTGTTATTATTGGTACACAATAAAGATATTATTAATTGTATATTCACATTCTTCATTATTAGTATATTCTAAAGTTATCATTATTAGTACACATTAATGTTATCTTTACAGATACCTTGTTTTTATTGTTATATTTCAAACTTGTCTGTGTTAGCATAATCTATTTTTTTCATTATTACTACAAATAGTACCTTATAAACTTTCTTTATATGTATATTTTAAACTTGTCTATATTATTACATATTAACGTTATCATTAATAGTACCTTCTAAACTTATCATTATTACTATATTCTAAATTTTAAAGTTATCATTAATAGTACCTTCTAAACTTGTCATTATTAGTACACATTGTAGTTAACAGTTATAGTAACTTCTCAACTTGTTATTATTAGTATATTCTAAACTTGTCTTAATTAGTATATTGTAAACTTTCATTATTATTAGTACACATTAAAGTTTTCATTAACAGTACCTTCTAAACTTCTCATTATTACGTGTCATTATTAGTACATATCTAAGTTATCATTGATAGGATCTTTTAAACTTATCATTATTGCTATATTTTAGCATGTCAATATTAGATTCTTCTAAACTTGGCATTATCTTTTATTCTAAACTTTTTATTACTGGTATTTCGTTAACAGTACCTTTTAATATAAAGTTCTCATTATTACGTGTCATTATTAATACATATTTAAGTTATCATTAATAGGATCTTTTCCATTCATCATTATTGCTATATTCTAAACATGTCAATATTAGATTCTTCTAAACTTGTCATTATCTTTAATTCTAAACTTTTTATTACTTGTATATAAAACCTTTAAGTATTAGTACATTCTAAAGTTATCATTAATAGTATTTTCTAAGCTTGTCATTATTAGTATATTGAAAAGTTATCATTGATAGTATTTTCTAAACTTGTCATTATTAGTATATTCAAAACTTGTTATTATTACTAAATTTTAAGGTTATCATTAATAGTTTCTTCTAAAACTGTCATTTTAGTATATTCTTTGGTATGTATCAAAGTTGTCATTAATAGTGCTTGCCCGGTCTTAATTGTATATTTTAAACTTGTCATTATTACCACATTAGCACATATTAAATCTAACCGTAATATTACAAAATTGTCATTACTAGCATATTCTTAATTTGTCATTATTAGTGCACATTAAAGTTATACCTTCTAAAATTGTCATTATTAGTATATTCTAAACACGTTAAGATTAATAACTCATATTAGTGTATTCTAAGCTTGGTAAAATTAGTATATGTTAAATTATTATATGTTAAACCTTGTCATTATTATTATAATTTAAACTAATATATTCTAAAGGTGTCGTTATTAGTATATTCTAATAATGATGATTATAGAACATGCTAATAATGATCATATTAAAGATACTATTAATGAGAACTTTAAAGTGTACTATTAATGACGTTTAGAATATACTAATAATGAAATTTTAGAATATTTCATTAATGATAACTTTAAAGTGTACCAATAGTGGCAACCTTAGAATATGCAAGTACATGCTGAGAAAGTACTATTAATGATAACTCTAATATGTACTCATAATCACATGTTTAGAATATACTAATATCGATAAGTTTAGAAGGTACTATTAATGATGCACTAATAAATCTAATGTGTTCTAAAAATGACAAGCTTAGAATATACTAATATATTGATTCTGAAGGCACTGTTAATGAGTGCTAATAATGAGAATTTTAGAACATACCAATAGTGATAAGTTTAGAAGGTACTAATAAAAAAAAATTGTATTATTAATGAAAAGATGATAATAGCACCTTTTTAATAATGAAAGTTTCCTGTCTACTAATTATGATAAGTTTAGAATATACAAATAGTAACAGGTTTAGAAGGAACTATTACTGATAGCTATAAGGTGTTCTAAAATGGACAATTTATAATATTCTAATAATGGCATGTTTAGAATATACTAACATTGAGAAGTTTAGAAGGTACTATTAATGAAAACTTTAATGTTATTAATAATGAAAAGTTTAGAATATACTAACAATGGCAAGTACAACTAAAAATTACCATTGTAAACTTATCATTACTTCTATATTCTAAACTTGTCATTAATAGTACACATTAAAGTTATCACTAATAGCACTATCTAACCATTAGAATATTCTAAACATATCTTCATTTGCATGTTCTAAACTTTTCATTATTTGCTTATTAAAAAATATTCTAAACATGGCAATATTAGTGTATTCTAAAGTTGTCATTATTCTAAACTTGTCATTATCATTATATTCTAAACTTGTTAGTATGCAGCACTTTCCAAAGTTGTCATTATTCGTGTATTCTAACTTTCATAATATCTTCTGATATTTGTAGTTTAGAAGGTACTATTAATGAAAACTTTAATGTGTAATAATAATGAAAAGTTTAGAATATACTAACAATGGCAAGTACAACTAAAAATTACCATTGTAAACTTATCATTACTTCTATATGCTAAACTTGTCATTAAAAGTACACATTAAAGTTATCACTAATAGCACTATCTAACCATTAGAATATTCTAAACATATCTTCATTGGCATGTTCTAAACTTTTCATTATTTTCTTATTAAAATATATTCTAAACATGGCAATATTAGTGTATTCTAAAGTTGTCATTATTCTAAACTTGTCATTATCATTATATTCTAAACTTGTTAGTATTAATATACATGATTAGTAGCACTTTCCAAAGTTGACATTATTCGTGTATTCTAACTTTGTCATTACACATTCTCAACTTTCATAATATTTTCTAATATTTGTTATTATTAGTATCCTCTACAATTGCCATTATTAGTGCATATCAAAGTTATCATTAATAGTACCTTCTAAGCTTGTCCTTATTAAACATATGATTATGAGTACATATTAGAGTTACCATTAATAGTACTTAACAAATTAATATTAAATATAACTTTAAGGTGTCTCACTAATAAAGTTATCATTAGTAATACCCTATAAACTTGTTATTATTTTAGTATATTCTAAACTTGTCATTTCTAGTATATTCTAAACTTGTGATTTTTAGTATAGAGTTACTAATTTATTATTAGTAGTATCTTCTAAACTTGTCATTACTTGTATATTCTAGTATTAATAGTACACATTAAGAGTAATTAGAAAGTACTCTTAATGTGTACTATTAATACTAGAATACACAAGTAATGACAAGTTTAGAAGATACTACTATTAATAAATTGGTAGCTCTAATGTGTACTAATAATGATAAGTATATTATTATTAGTATATTCTAAACTTGTCATTATTAGTACACGTTAATGTTATTATCAATATTACCTTCTTAACTTGACATCTTTAGTATATTGTAAACTTGCCGTATCAAAAATACCCTTTAAACTTTTTTATTAGTACATGTTAAAACTATCATTAAAGGCATCTTCCTAATTTTGTTATTTAAACACATTAGAACACATTAAAATTACCATTGTAAACTTATGACTTCTATATTCTAAACTTGTCATTAATAGTACACATTAAAGTTATCACTAATAGCACTATCTAACCATTAGAATATTCTAAACATATCTTCATTGGCATGTTCTAAACTTTTCATTATTTGCTTATTAAAATATATTCTAAACATGGCAGTTGTCATTATTCTAAACTTGTCATTATCATTATATTCTAAACTTGTTAGTATTAATATACATGATTAGTAGCACTTTCCAAAGTTGTCATTATTCGTGTATTCTACCTTTGTCATTACACATTCTCAACTTTCATAATATTTTCTAATATTTGTTATTATTAGTATCCTCTACAATTGCCATTATTAGTGCATATCAAAGTTATCATTAATAGTACCTTCTAAGCTTGTCCTTATTAAACATATGATTATGAGTACATAGAGTTATCATTAATAGTACTTAACAAATTAATATTAACTATAACTTTAAGGTGTCTTAATAATGACAAAATTAGAATATACTAATAATGGCATGCATAGAATTAAAAGTTTAGAATGTACTAAGATTGTCAAGTTTAGAAGATACTCTTCAAGATAACTTTAATGTGTAGAAATAATGACAATTGTGGAATATACTAATAATGATAAGTTTAGTAGGTTCTATTAATGATAACTTTATTTTTTACATATAATGACAAGTTTAGCATATAAGTTTACTAGGTACTATTAATGATAACTTTAATTAGTAAATACAAGTTTCGACCATATTAAGTTTAAAAATTACAAATAATGACAACTTTAGAAGGTACTATATATGATAACTTTAATTGTACTAATAATGACCAGAACGTGCTAATGACAAATTTAGAATGTACTATAAATGAAAACTTTAATGTCTTCTAATAATTAATGTTTGAAATATACTAATAATGACAAGTTTAAGGGCACTATAAAAGATAACTTTAATATGTGCTAATAATCGCAAGTTTACAATATTGTAATAATGACACGTTTAGAAGGTTATATTAATGACATATTGATAATGCAAAGTTTAGAAAATACTAATAATAGGAAAATTAGAAGTTGCTATTAATGATAACTATAGTACGTACTAATAATGATTAGTTTTGAATAAACTAACAATGTCATGTTTAGAAGACACTACTAATGATAACTTTAACACAATTTTAGAATATACCAACAATGACAAGTTCAGAATAATGATAAACTTTGGAATATATTAGTATTGCCAAGCTTAGGTCCTAAGAATGATAACTCTTATGTGTACTAATAATGACAAGTTTGGAATACCAAAGAAGATATGTTTAGTATATTCTAATACTGATATGTTTCGAATATAAGAACAACGACAACTTTAAAAAAGTATTGTTAATGATAACTTTAATGTGTAGTAATAATGATGTGTAGAATATACTAATAATGACAAATTTAGAATATACTAACAATGTCAGGTTTAGAATAATTACAAAGTTAGAAGGTATTATTAATGATAAATTTAATGTGTACTAATAATAGCGAGTTTAGAATATACTAAGAATGACAAATACTAATGGTAAGCTTAGACGATAATATTTATGATAACTTCACTGTGTACAAGTTTATTAATCATGACAATTTTAGAAATTACTAATAATCACAACTTTAGAAGGTACTATATATTGTAACTTTAATTTGTACTAATAATGACAAGTTTAGAACATACTAATAATGACAAAGTAAAATGTACTATAAATGAAAACTTCCATGTCTTGTAATGATTAATGTTTGGGATATACTAATAATGACAAGGTACTGTTGATGATCATTTTAATGTGTACCAATAACGACAAGCTTGGAATATATGAATATTGACATCGCTAGAAAATATTGATGATATCTTTAATGTGCAGTAATAATGACATTTATAATATACTATTGATAACTTTAACGTGTACTAATAAAGAGAAGCTTTTAATGATAATCTAAATATGTATTAACAATAACAAGTTTATAATATACAAAAATTGACAAGTGTGGAGGGTACTATTGATAATAAATTGAATATGTACTAAAATGACAAATTTAGAAAGATACTATTAATGATAACTTTAATGTGTAGTTACAAAAACAAGTTTATAGCGTACTATTAATGGTAACTTTAATGTGTACTAATAATAAAATGTTTAAAATACAGTAATAATGACAAATTCAGTAATTACAAATAATTACAAATTTAGAAAACACCAACAATGAGAAGTTTAAATTATACCAAAAAAATGAGATGTTTAGAAAGTAGTATTAATGATAACTTATATGGCAAATGGCAAATGATGACAAGTTTAGAATATACTAATAAAAAGTTAAGAAAACTTTAGAAGATAAGTTTAAAAATATACTGATAATGACAAGTTTAATAAAATAATACCGACGATTTTAGGTGCCAATATGTGCTAATGTGGTAATAATAACGCGTATAGAATACACTAAAATAGCATTTTTTGTAACAAACAGGTAAAGATAGGTTCAGAAGGTACCTTAATGACAACTTTTAGAAGGTACTATTAATGTGTACGAATATAAAAAGGTACAATATACTAATAAGGGTAAGTTTAGCAGTTACTATAACTGATAACGTTAATTGGTACTAAGTACGATAAGCTCAGAATATACTAATAATGACAAATTTAGAAGGTACTATTAATGATAACTTTGATGTCTATTAATAGTGATAAGTTTAGTATATACTATTAATGAGTTTAGAATATACTAATAATGACAAGTTTAGATAAATTTTATGTGAAATGATGATGAAAAGTTTAGAATTTTGAAAATTCATAATAAAAATGAGAAGTTTAGAGAAAAACATATAGCGTTTAGCAGAAATCTTTAATGTGTACTAATAATTACTTTAATGAGTACTAATAATGAAAAAGATAAAAAATACTAGTAATGACAAGTCTAGAATATACCTTTAATGATGAATTTAATATACTAATAATGAATATTGTCGATACTACTATTAATGATAAATATAATGTGTACTAATAATTAAAATTTTAGAAAATTATATTTATGATAACTTTAATGTTTTGATAATGACAATTTAGAAGGTTTTATTAAATAGCTTTGATATGTACAAATATTGAATAATTTAGAATATACTAATAATGACAGCTAAGAAATATACAAATAATGAAAAGTTTAGAAGGTATTCATTATAGATTTTAATAATAGCTTTAATATGTACTAATAATGACAAGTTTACAATGTACGTTTAATGGAAGATACAGTTGATGACAACTTTTATGTGTACTTATAATGGAAAGACTAGAATATACAAATAATAATGACTTTAATATGTACTAATCAGGAAAAAAATATAATATACTAAAAATGACAAGTTTGTAATACCCTAATAATGACAAGTTTAAAAGGTACATTAATAATGCATTTAAATTTGACAAGTTTTGAAGTTATTGTTAATATGTTAACAAGGACAAATTTATATTATTCTAATTATGACAAATTTAGAAGGTATTGTTAATGATAACTTTAATGTGTACTAGTAATAACAAATTCAGAATATACTAATAATGACAAGTTTATAAGGTACTATTGCATGATAACTTTAATGTGCACTAATAATGACAAATTTAGAATATACAAATGATATCAAGTTTAGTATGTATTATTAATAATAGCTTTAATGTGTACTAATAATGACAATTTTACAATATATGTATAATGCAAGATACAGTTGATGACAACTTTTATGTGTACTAATAATGGAAAGACTAGAATATACCAATAATGACTTTAATATGTACTAATCATGAAAGAATTACAATATACTATAAATGACAAGTTTGTAATATCCTAATAATGTTTAGAAGGTAGTATTAATGATAACTTATATGGCAAATGGCAAATGATGACAAGTTTAGAATATACTAATAAAAAGTTAAGAAAACTTTAGAAGATAAGTTTAAAATATACAGATAATGACAAGTTTAATAAAATAATACCAACGATTTTAGAAGGTGCCAATATGTGCTAATGTGGTAACAATAACGAGTTTAGAATACACTAAAATAGCATTTTTGTAACAAACAGGTAAAGATAGTTTCAGAAGGTACCTTAATGACAACTTTTGGAAGGTACTATCAATGATAAGTTTAATGTGTACTAATATAAAAAGATACAATATACTAATAAGGGTACGTTTAGCAGGTACTATAACTAATAACGTTAATTGGTACTAATTACGATAAGCTCAGAATATACTAATAATGACAAGTTTAGAAGGTACTATTAATGATAACTTTGATGTCTATTAATAGTGATAAGTTTAGTATATACTATTAATGAGTTTAGAATATACTAATAATGACAAGTTTAGATAAATTTTATGTGAAATGATGATGAAAAGTTTAGAATTTTGACAATTCATAATAAAAATGAGAAGTTTAGAAAAAAATATATAGCGGTTAGCAGATACTATTAGTAAAATCTTTAATGTGTACTAATAATTACTTTAATGAGACTAATAATGAAAAAATACAAAATACTAGTAATGACAAGTCTAGAATATACTTTTAATGATAACTTTAATATGCACTAATAGTAACAAGTTTAGAATAACATGCTCATGATAACTTTGATATGAGAAGTTTAGAATATACTAATAATGAATATTGTCGATACTACTATTAATGATAAATATAATGTGTACTAATAATTAAAATTTTAGAAAATTATATTTATAATAACTTTAATATGTTTTGATAATGGCAATTTAGAAGGTTTTATTAAATAGCTTTGATATGTACAAATATTGAATAATTTAGAATATACTAATAATGACAGCTAAGAAATATACAAATAATGAAAAGTTTAGAAGGTATTCATTATAGATTTCATTTGTACTAATAATGACAACTATAGAATATCCTAATAAGGACAAATTTATAATATTCTAATTATGACAAGTTTAGAAGGTATTGTTAATGATAACCTTAATGTGTACTATTAATAAAATGTTTAGAATATACTAATAATGACAAATTTAGAAGGTACTATTGCATGATAACTTTAATGTGCACTAATAATGACAAATTTAGAATATGCTAATAATGGCAAGTTTGTAATATACAAATGATGTCAAGTTTAGAATGTATTATTAATAATAGCTTTAATGTGTACTAATAATGACAAGTTTACAATATGCGTTTAATGGAAGATACAGCTGATGACAACTTTTATGTGTACTAATAATGGAAAGACTAGAATATACAATTAATGACTTTAGTATGTACTAATCATGAAAACAATAAAATATACTAAAAATGACAAGTTTGTAATACCCTAATAATGACAAGTTGAAAAGGTACATTAATAATGCATTTAAATTTGACAAGTTTTGAAGGTATTGTAAATATGTTAATAAGGACAAATTTATATTATTCTAATTATGACAACTTAGAAGGTATTGTTAATGATAACTTTAATGTGTACTAGTAATAACAAATTTAGAATATACTAATAATGACAAGTTTATATGGTACTGTTGCATGATAACTTTAATGTGCACTAATAATGACAAATTTAGAATATACAAATGATGTCAAGTTTAGAATGTATTATTAATAATAGCTTTAATGTGTACTAATAATGACAATTTTACAATATATGTATAATGCAAGATAGTTGATGACAACTTACATGTGTACTAATAAAGACGAGATATACCAGTAATGACTTAAATATGTACTAATCATGACAAAATTAAAATATACTAGAAATGACAAGTTTGTAATATCCTAATATTAACAAGTTTAGGAGGTACATTAATAATGCATTTAACTTTGACAATTTTAGAGGGTATTGTTAATGTGTACTAATAATCAGAAGTTTACAATATACTAATAATGAGAGGTTTAGAAGGTATAGGTATTTGTACTAATAATGGAAAGATTAGAATATACCAATAATTAAAAGTTTAAAAGGTACTGTTCAAGATAACTTTAATTTGTACTAATAATAAGCAAGTTTACAATATACTAATAGAGACAAGTTTAAAAGATAAATGATAAACTATCTAATATAATATAAAAGATAAATCTCCGCGGTCCAGGATGGTTTCGTCGATTTTGTTAAAAACCTTCAAGTGCTCAGTCGGCGTGGCAATCTGCGGACACCTCCCTGTAAGCCCTCCGAGGGTGCAAGTCCTCCGAAGGTTCCAGTCCTCCGAGGGTGCCAGTCCTCCGAGGGTGCAAGTCCTCCGAGGGTGCAGGTCCTCCGAAGTTGTAAGCCCTTCGAGGGTGCAAGTCCTCCGAGGTCGTAAGTCCTATGAGGGTGCAAGTCCTCTGAAGTTGCAAGTCCTCTGAAGTTGCAAGCCCCCGGCGAAGCCCGCGGCTTCGCGGTCCAGAGTGGTTTCGTCGATTTTGTTAAAACCCTTCAAGGGCTCAGTCGGCGTGGCAATCTGCGGACACCTCCCTGTAAGCCCTCCGAGGGTGCAAGTCGTCCGAGGGTGCAGGTCCTCCGAAGTTGTAAGCCCTTCGAGGCTGCAAGTCCTCCGAGGTCGTAAGTCCTACGAGGGTGCAAGTCCCCTGAAGTTGCAAGTCCTCAGCGAGGGTGCAAGTCCTCAGCGAGGGTGCAAGTCCTCTGAAGCTACAAGCCCCTCGGGGAGTTCGGGGAAGCAGACTTCGAGGACCCGAGTCAACGAGCCAAGCGATTATCATCGCTACAAAGGACCTTCGTGACCGACACTTCTCCTTGCAGTGACGGTAGGCTGCGAGGACCCAGGTCCTGGAAAGTCTCTACCTCCGGGTCAAGAAATAAAAAACCAAAAAGAAAAAAAAAAAGATAATAATAATAATAATAATAATAATAAAAATAATAATAATAATAATAATAATAATAATAATAATAATAATAATAATAATAATAATAATAATAATAATAATAATAATAATAATAATAATAATAATAATAATAATAATAATAATAATAATAATAATAATAATAATAATAATAATAATAATAATAATAATAATAATAATAATAATAATAAAAATAATAATAATAATAATAATAATAATAATGATAATAATAATAATAATAATAATAATAATAATAATAATAATAATAATAATAATAATAATAATAATAATAATAATAAGTAAAATAATAATAATAATAATAATAATAATAATAATAATTATAATAATAATAATAATAATAATAAAAATAATAATAATAATAATAATAATAATAATAATAATAATAATAATAATAATAATAATAATAATAATAATAATAATAATAATAATAATAATAATAATAATAATAATAATAATAATAATAATAATAATAATAATAGTAATAATAATAATAATAATAATAATAATAATAATAATAATAATAATAATAATAATAATAATAATAATAATAATAATAATAATAATAATAATAATAATAATAATAATAATAATAATAATAATAATAATAATAATAATAATAATGATAATAATAATAATGATAATAATAATAAATAATAAAAAGAATAAAAAAAAATAGATAAAAGAAGAAGAATATTTCAAGATCTTCTGAGCCGAGACCCGGAGCCCGAAATGTCTCAGAAAAAAGGGCCACAGCTCAAGCATCTGACCATCGCTGGAGAGAGAGAGAGGGAGAGAGAGAACGAAACGAAACAAAATGAAATGTAATGAAATGAAACAATAAAACAAAATCTAATCTAATATAATATAAAAGATAAGTCTCCGCGGTCCAGAGTGGTTTCGTCGATTTTGAGGTGAAGACGGTAAAAATTCTGGACAACGTATCGTTATTCCGCCAACATACGTTGGGGGCCCAAGATACATGAAACAGCGTCAATAGGACGCACTCGCGTTCGTCACTAACTATGGTTCTCCTGATTTTTTCATAACTTTTACCTTGAATCCTGCCTGGGAAGAACTGAGCGAAGCCGCGCAACAGACGGGTTCCCATGCTACTTCGAAAAATAGGGGTGATAGACCTGATTTAGTCAGCAGAATCTTCAAGTTGAAAGTCGACGAACTCATGGATGATTTGACCAACAAGAACATTTTTGGACGCGTAAAAGCTCACCTTTACAGCATCGAATGGCAGAAAAGAGGTATCCCTCACGTTCACATTCTTTTGTGGATGGAACATCGTGTTGACGCAGAATTAGTGGGAAGAATCATCTCAGCCGAAATACCAGACAAAGAAAAAGAGCCAAGGTTATTCGAAACTGTTACAACATGCATGATCCATGGTCCTTGCAAGGGTTTCGACGAGTCCCAAGCATGTTGTCAAGGAAAATCAGTAAACGGGAAGGATTTGTGTGTAAAAGGCTTCCCTAAACTTTGCAGGGACAATCTTCTCTTTGGAAACAACGGGTACCCTCTTTACAAAAGAAGAGCCGTAGGGGAAGGCGGACATTCTTTTACCAAGAAAGTTAAAGGAGAGGAAGCAACAATAGATAATTCGTGGGTTGTCCCTTATAATCCGTATCTGTGCCTTAAATATAACGCTCACATCAACGTTGAATGTTCAAATTCCATCAAAACTATCGCATACGTTACCAAGTACGTTAACAAAGGTTGCGACCGTATTCTGTTCACAAAATCAGGAGAAAACGATCAAATCGTCAACGAGGTAAAAAACTACCAAGAGGCGCGTAACGCGTAACGCGAATGAAGCTACTTGGAAGATATTCAAGTTCCCTATTCACAAAAGTCACCCTCCTGTCGTTTCACTAGATTTACACTAGATACCCAACTAACGTCCTTTTTCAAATTATGTTCCCAAAACGAATTTGCTGTCAGTCTCTTTTACCATGAAGTACCAAACTTTTTCTTCTACGAAAAGAATAAGGGAAAATGGACGGAACGAAAGACCAGAACTTCTTATGGAAGGATCCGGGCTGTAACAAGTAAAACTGTTGAACTCTTCTATATGCGTCTACTTCTAACACATAAAAGAGGTCCTACATCTTTTACAGACCTTAGAACAGGTCAAGGGGTAACACATCCAACCTTTCGATGAAGAAACGAGGAAACAGACAATCATGGAGATCATTCATCACACAAACGACAGAAAACAGCTAAGATCAACGTATGCGAGTATGCTGGTGTTTTCTGGCCTAGAGGATCAGTCAAATATCTGGGAAGAAACTAAAGATCTGTTTGCGAGTGATTTCCTTTCAGAGGATTCACAGAGTACAATGACGAAATTTACCTGGACGCCTTAGACGATATACAAGAAAACGGTTTAAACTGTGGAGGTGGGAGAATAGTTCAATACGGTTTACCGCCTTCAAGAGGGAGAAAAGACAACAAATGTCATCCGTAGAGAGAAATCGTACAACAAAGTTAGGCTAGCAGAAGAAGTTGAAGGTAAAAAGGGTCTCCTAAACGAGAAACAGCGGTTCTACTACGAAACCGTGATGGCACGCTTAGAAGGGGGCAGAAAAGACTGTAACAATGGCTTTTCCTAGACGCTCCTGGGGGTACAGGAAAGTCTTTCGTTCTAAACATTATACTTGATAGAGTTCGTTCAACGGGAAAGATAGCATTGGCAGTCGCGTCTTCAGGTATCGCTGCAACAGTTTTACATGGAGGTAGAACGGCTCACAACATGTTCAAGATTCCACTAATGGAATACAATGAAGTACGTTCATGTGGTATCAAGAAGAACTCTGAGATGGCACGGTTATTAAGGATGACATCAGTTATAGTCTGGAACGAAGCTGTAATGGCCAACAGGAATACGATTGCAGCCTTAGATATTACGTTGAGAGATATACTGGAAGTCAACAGATTCATGGGAGGAATAGTTTTCGTTTGTGCTGGAGACTTTAGACAGATTCTCCCCGTTATCAGAGGAGGTGGTAAAAATGACGAACTCGAATACTGTATAAAGTCCAGTTACTTTTGGGATGATTTGATTAAGTTGGAACTAACAGAGAACGTGAGACTCAAAGCTAACGACCATGAAAACAGAAAATTCGCTAAAAAACTGTTAGATTTGGGGGCCGGAGAAAGCGGGGACATTAAATTTCCTCCTAGATTCGGTGTGATTGTCAAGAATCGGGAAGAGTTGGTGGAGAAGGTTTACGACAACTTAAAGGATAACTTTTTTAACGTTTCTTATTTCGAGGAAAGAGCTATTTCACCTACCAATGATGACGTTGACTGTATTAATTCGATGGTATACGATAAGTCGGACAAACCAGAGAAGGTTTATAGGAGTGAAGATACTTCAATTGATAACGATATGGACGTTCAGACATCCGTCTACAATTCTATGACGAGTCCTTCCCTTCCTCTTCACGATTTAAGGTTAAAGATAGGTAGTATCATTATGGTTATCCGAAACATTTGTCCACCCAAGTTATGTAACGGGACCCGGGTTATGGTGACTAATTTACAGAAGAACATTATTGTAGGCAAGATTCTGGGAGGAACTTATAGGGGAGAACAAGTTTTGCTTCCAAGAGTAACGTTAGAGTCAACAGATACTGCCGTGCTTTTCAAAAGGAAACAATTTCCCGTCAAACTGTGTTACGCTATGACAATAAACAAGTCTCAGGGACAAACTTTTAACCGTTGTGGTCTTCTACTTGATTCAGCACAGTGCTTCGCGCACGGCCAACTTTACGTGGCGTGCTCCCGGTTTACCAGTTCGAACTCTTTATTTGTGTTTACAAGAATGAGAAAAGAGGGAGACGAGTATGTAAATAAACCTGCGCGTAACTGTGTGTATAAATAACTTTTCGTTGGGAAAAACTTTCAGAGTTCGATCAACGTACAAGAACTGTTAACTGTTTCCGATAACGATGACCTAAAAATAGCTGAAGAGGAACCACAACAAGGAATCTCTGTTATTCCAAAGACTGCCTATTCGATCAATGAAAAAGAATTGGTAGCCATGATTGCGCCTTTCGATTCTGAAGACGAGAACAGTAGAGACGAATCAGAAATTTTGGCCCTCAAGGAAGAAATAAGGGAAATACGAGCTGAGCTTGAAAGGATCAGGGCAGGAAAAAGATACAGTGATGACGACGAAGACGACGATGACAAAGTTGAAAGTACTCCACGGAAAAACCTATAAAAAAAAATATAAAATGTAATGATAATGTTAAGGATGAACAAAAATTAATATAATGTTCTCTTTTATTTGATACCAAAACATACCATTGAATAAACACTGGGCGGAGCCCAAAAGGGGGGGGGCCAAGCGTGCCGTGAGCGAAGCGAACAGCGCCGCAGGCCAAGCACCCAAGGCGTAGACGTGGACGGCGATGCCGGGTGCTTGTACTAATAGTAAAATACTAATGATAAAAATACTAATAATAAAACAATTAAAATATGGTAATAATAACAAGTATAGAAGGTACTATTAATGATAACTTTAATGTGTGACAAGTTTAGAATATAATAATAGTGAAAAGTTTAGCAGGTAGTATTATTGACAATTTCATAATGCACTAATAATGAAAAGTTTGGAAGGTGTTATTAATGATAACGTTAATCTGTATTTGGAATCTAATAATAATAACTTTAATGTGTTATCAAAATGAAAAGTTTAGAATATACTGATAACGACAAGTTTAGAATAAGTTAATGATGACAATTTTAGAATGTACTTTTAATGATAACTTTAATGTGTACTAGTAATAGTAACCTTAAAGTGAACTAATAATGACATATTTAGAGTATACTAAAGTTTGGAATATACAAATAAAGACCAGGTAGGTACCATTAATGGCAACTTTAATGTATACCAATAATGAGATGCTTAGAATATACTAGAAATGACAGTTTTAGAAGGAACTATTAATGATAGTATAGTAATAATGACAAGTTTTGAAGAATCTAATATTGATCAATTTAAAAGATCCTATTAATGATAACTTATATATGTACTACTAATGACACGTAATAATGAGAAGTTTAGAAGGTACTGTTAATGAAAACTTTAATGTGTACTAATATTGAAAGGTTATAATATACTAATAAAGACAAGTTTAGAATATACTAATAATAACAAGTTGAGAAGTTACTATAACTGTTAACTACAATGTGTACTAATAATGACAAGTTTAGAAGGTACTATTAATGATAACTTTAAAATTTAGGATGTAGTAATAATATGTTTAGAAGGTACTATTAACGATAACGTTAATATGTACTAATATAGACAAGTTTTAAATATATATATATATACCGTATATATATATATATATATATATATATATATATAAAGAAAGTTTATAAGGTACTATTTGTAGTAATAATGAAAAATAGATTATACTAACACAGACAAGTTTAGAATATGAAAATAAGAAAAATATTAGAAGATATTTGTAAAGATAACATTAATGTGTACTAATAATGATAATTTTAGAATATACTAATAATGAAGAATGTGAATATACAATTAATAATGTTTTTATTGTGTGCTAATGATAAATATAGCATATACCAATAACGGCAAGTTGAAAAAGAAGTTTAAAAGCTACTATTAATGATGACTAATTATGACACGTTTAGAATACACTAATAATGAAAGCATACTAATAATAAAAGTTTAGAATATGGTAACAGTGACAAGTTTTTAACGTACTATAAATAATAACTTTAATGTGTACTAATATTGACAAGTTTAGAATATACTAATAATTACAAGTTTAGAGGGGACTGTCAATGATAAGTTTAGAAGGTACTATTACTGACTTTAATGTGTACTAATGATAATAATGCCAGGTTTAGAACATACTAATAAAATAGGATTAGAAGGTACTGATAATGATAAATTTAATGTGTACTAATAATGACAAGATTAAAACATGCTATTAATGGTAAACTTTAATGTTTACTAATAATAACGAGTTATGAATATACTAATAATGACATGTACTAGTTTAAAATATAATAATAATGACAAAGATTAGAACGTACTTATATTGCAAAGCTCAAAATGTACTAGTAATGATAAGTTTAGAACGTCCTATTAATGATAAATTTAATGTGAGCCAATAATGACGTGTTTAGAATATACAAAAAATGATAAGTTTAGAGTATACCAATGAAGACATGTTTAGAATATACTAATATTAACATGTGTAGAATATACCAATAATGAGAAATTTAGAAATTACTATAAATGATAAATAATAATGACAAGTTTAAAGATACTATTAATGATATATCTAATGTGTACTAATAATGATAAGTTTAGAATATACTAATAATGACAAGTCTAGAATACTCCAATAATGACAGGTTTAGAAGATACTATTAATGATAATTTTAATGTTTACTAATAATGATAATTTTAGATTTTACCAGGACTGACAAGTTTAGAATACCAATTGAAAAATTGATAACTTTAATATGTTTTGATCATGACAAGTTTAGAATATACGATTAATGACAAATAAAGAGCATACTATTAGTTATAACTTTAATGACAAGTGTAGAATGTACTTCTAACGACAAGTTTATAAGGTACTATTAGTGATAACATTAATGTGTACTATAATAATAATTTTAGTATATACTAATGATACTTTTGATATAGGTTGATAAAGACAAGTTTCGAACATACTAATTATAACAAGTTTTGATTAATCTTTTGATAATAACTTTAATGTGTGCCAACAATCACAAGTTTAGATTAGAATATAATATTAATAATGACAAGTTTAGAATATACTAATAACGACAGTTTCAGAATATACTAAAATAAGTTTACAAGGTACTGCTAAGGATAATTTTGATATTTACTAATAACGATATACTAATAATGGCAAATTTATAAGGTGCTATTAAAATTTAATGTGCACAAATAATGACAAGTTTAGAATATACTAATAATGAGAAGTTTAGAATATATTAACGATAATAAGTTTAGAATATAATATTAATAATGACAAGTTTAGAATATACTAATTTATAATACACTAATTGTGACACGTTTAGGATATACTAATAACGACAGTTTCAGAATATACTAAAATAAGTTTACAAGCTAAGGATAATTTTGATATTTACTAATAACGATATACTAATAATGGCAAATTTATAAGGTGCTATTAAAATCTAATGTGCACAAATAATGACAAGTTTAGAATATACTAATAATGAGAAGTTTAGAAGGCACTATTAATGATAATTTTAATGTGGACTAATACTCACAAGTCTAGAATATTGTAATAACCGCAAGTTATTAAAATGATAACGTCAATGTTAATGTGTAGTAATGACATGCTTGAAATATATTGATAATGCAAACTTTAGAAAATACCAGGAATAGCAAAATTAGAAGTTGCAATTAATGATAACTGTAATGTGTACTAATAATGATAAGTTTTGAATATACTAAAAATAGCATGTGTACTAATACTCACAAGTTTAGAATATACAAATAATGACAAGTTTAGAAAAATTACAACTTTGGAACATACAGATAGTGATAACTGTAATGTGTACTAATAATGACAAGATATATAAAGATATATGAAGATATATAAAGAAGATATGTTCAGAATATACAAATAACGACAATTTAAAAAAAATATTGTTCATGATAAGTTTAATATGTACTAATAAGGCAGAGGTGGATAGAAGGAATAAGAGGGGGCGTCCTAGGATGAGATGGAATGATGAGGTGAAAGGGGCATTACAAAAGAGAGGAATGTCTGTTGAGGGAGGACGGGAGAGGACAGAAGACAGGGGTGAATGGAGAAGAGTTGTAATATGGATGATATTGTGATGCATGAGGGGGAGTGGGTGGGGGATGAGGGGTGAGAAAGTATGTATGAGAAAAAAAATTGACGCAGCCCGAAGGGATTTCTCCCCGTCTTCTCCTTTTCTGCATATGGGGACGAAGAGGGATGTGCTGTGTCCTGCGACACTGCTTCTGACCCAGTGCAGTGGACATGATGCAGGGATGACCCGTCATCCTGGAGGTGCCAAGATAAGAGGGAGGAAGGAGGGTGGAGGGGAGTGGAATATGTAGGGAATGGAAAGGGTGGGAGTGGTTTCTATGCCTTTTTCTTTTTGGCTACCCCCCGTGTATATGTATGTATGTATGTATGTATATATACATGTATGTATGTATGTATGTATGTATGAATGTATGTATGTATGTATGTATGTATGTATGTATGTATGTATGTATGTATGTATGTATGTATGTATGTATGTATGTATGTATGTATGTATGTATTTATGCATGTATGTATGTATGTATGTATGTATTGTATGTATGTATGTATGTATGTTTTTATGTATCTATGTGTTAAAATCAAACTTGTCATCATTCATAGTATCTTCTAAGCTTGTCTATTTGTATATTCTAAAGTTGTTCTAAACTTGTTATTTTAGTATATTGTACACTTGTCATAATTTGTATATTCTAAACTTGTTATAATTAGTATATTCCTAACTACTCATTATTAGTGTATTCTAAACACTTCATTATTAGTATATTCACAATATTCCATTTTCAGTATACTCAAAACTTGTCATTACTTGTATATTCTAAATTTCTCATTATTAGTCTATTCTAACTACACATTACTGTTGCCATTTATTGCATCTTCTAAACTTGTTATTATTACTATATTAGTGTACATTAAATTTGTCTAAACCTGTCATTATTTGTATACTCTAATCTCGTCATTATAAGTTCACATTGAAGTTATTGTTAATAATATTTTTTAAACTTGTCATGATTAGTTAATTCTAAACATGTTATTATTAGTACATTTTAAGTTTGTCAATATTAAAACAAATAAATTTTGTCATTGTTATTGTATTCAAAACTTGTCATGATTGGTATATTCTAAACTTGTCATTACTTATATATTCTAAACTTGTCATTCTTAGTATATCTTAAAAGTATTAGTAGTGCCTTCCAAAGTTATCATTATTAATATATTCTTAACCTTTTGTTATTAGTATATTCAAAATGTGTCATTAATAGTATATCTTAAACTTTTTTCATTATTATTTCACATCAACACTATCATTAATAGTGCCCTCTATCTTTGTCATTATTAGTATATTCCAAACTTGTAATTATCAGTACACATTATTGTTATAATTAATTGTACATTTTATACTTGTCATTATTATTAGTAGTACATTCTAGGCTTTTCAATATTTGTACATATTTAAGATGTCATTATTAGTACCTTTTATATTTTCTTGATATATTCTAAACTTTTCATCATTGTTATTATTATAATTTTAAGTTGTCATTTACGTAACTTGCCATTATTAGAACACAAACCTTCTAAACTTTTCATCTTAATATATTGTAAACTTCTCATTATTAGTATATTCTAAACTTGTCATTATTTGTGATTATCTTTCTATTAGAATATTATGAAATTGACATTATTAGTATTTTCTAAACTTTTCATTATGTGTACACGTTAAAGTTATCATCATTTGTGCATTCTAATCTTCTCTTTATTTGTATATTAAAAACTTGTCATTATCAGTATATTTCAAACTTATCATTATTAGTACACATTAGAGTTACCAATTTATTATTAGTAGTATCTTCTAAACTTGTCATTACTTGTATATTCTAGTATTAATAGCACACATTAAGAGTACTTTCTAAACGTCATTATTAGTATATTCTAAACTTGTCATTATTAGTACACGTTAACGTTATTATCAATATTACCTTCTTAACTTGACATCATTAGTATATTGTAAAGTTGCCGTATCAAAAATACCCATTAAACTTTTTTATTACTATATGTTAAAGGCATTATTAAAGGTTATTAAAGGTTATTAAAGGCATCTTCCTAACTTTTTTATTTAAACACATTAGAACACATTAAAATTACCATTGTAAACTTGTCATTACTTCTATATTCTAAACTTGTCATTAATAGTACACATTAAAGTTATCATTAATAGTATCCTTAATCTGATCATTATTAGTATGTTCTATAATTATCATTATTAGTATACATTAAAGTTATCACTAATAGCACTTTCTATTCGTATAATCTAACCATTAGAATATTCTAAACATATCTTCATTGGCATGTTCTAAACTTTCATTATTTGCTTATTAAATATATTCTAAACATGGCAATATTAGTGTATTCTAAAGTTGTCATTATTCTAAACTTGTCATTATCATTATATTCTAAACTTGTTAGTATTAATATACATGATAAGTAGCACATTCTCAACTTTCATAATATTTTCTAATATTTGTTATTATCAGTATCCTCTAAAATTGCAATTATTAGCGCATATCAAAGTTATCATTAATAGTACCTTCTAAGCTTGTCCTTATTAAACATGTGATTATGAGTACATATTAGAGTTATCATTAATAGTGCTTAAGAAATTAATATTAACTATAACTTTAAGGTGTCTTAATAATGACAAAATTAGAATATACTAATAATGGAATGTATAGAATATATTTAGAATTAAAAGTTTAGAATATACTAAGATTGTCAAGTTTAGAAGATACTCTTCAAGATAACTTTAATGTGTAGAAATAATGACAATTGTGGAATATACTAATAATGATAAGTTCAGAAGGTTCTATTAATGATAATTTTATTTTGTACATATAATGACAAGTTTAGCATATAAGTTTACAAGGTACTGTTAATGATAACTTTAATATGTATTAGTAAATACAAGTTTCGACCATATTAAGTTTAAAAATTACAAATAATGACAACTTTAGAAGATACTATATATGATAACTTTAATTGTACTAATAATGACCAGAACGTGCTAATGACAAATTCAGAATGTACTATAAATGAAAACTTTAATGTCTTCTAATAATTAATGTTTGAAATATACTAATAATGACAAGTTTAAGGGCACTATTAATGATAGCTTTAATATGTGCTAATAATAGCAAGTTTACAATATTACATTATTACTACACATTATTACGTTAATGTGTAGTAATAATGACATGTTTGAATTATATTGATAATGCAAAGTTTAGAAAATATTAATAATAGCAAAATTAGAAGTTGCTATTAATGATAACTATAGTACGTACTAATAATGATTAGTTTTGAATAAACTAACAATGTCATGTTTAGAACACACTATACCAACAATGACAAGTTTAGAATAATGATAAACTTTGGAATATATTAGTATTGCCAAGCTTAGAATATACTAATAGTGATAAGTATACAAGGTCCTAACAATAATAATTCTAATGTGTGCTAATGATGACAAGTTTGGAATACCAAAGAAGATATGTTTAGTATATACTAATACTGATATGTTTCGAACATAAGAACAATGACAACTTTAAATAATATTGTTAATCATTAACTATTTTTTAAAGTTATCATTGTTCTTAATGTGTAGTAATAATGACAAGTGTAGAATATTCTAACAATGTCAGGTTTAGAATAATGGCAAGTTTAGAATACACTAATAATTACAAAGTTAGAAGGTATTATTAATGATAAATTTAATGTGTACTAATAATAGCGAGTTTAGAATATACTAAGAATGACAAATTTAGAATAATGACATGTTTAGAATACTAATGATAAGCTTAGACGATAATATTTATGATAACTTCACTGTGTACAAGTTTATTAATCATGACAAGTTTAGAAATTACTAATAATGACAAATTTAGAAGGTACTATATATTGTAACTTTAATTTGTACTAATAATGACAAGTTTAGAACATACTAATAATGACAAAGTAAAATGTACTATAAATGAAAACTTCCATGTCTTCTAATGATTAATATTTGGGATAAACTAATAATGTCAAGGTACTGTTGATGATCATTTTAATGTGTACCAATAACGACAAGCTTGGAATATATGAACATTGACATCGCTAAAAAATATTGATGATATCTTTAATGTGCAGTAATAATGACATTTATAATATACTATTGATAACTTTAACGTGTACTAATTAAGAAAAACTTTTAATGATAATTTAAATATGTATTAGCAATAACAAATTTATAATATACAAAAATTGACAAGTGTAGAGGGTACTATTGATAATAAATTGAATGTGTACTAAAATGACAAATTTAGAAAGATACTATTAATGATAACTTTAATGTGTAGTTACAAAAACAAGTTTATAGGGTACTATTAATGATAACTTTAATATGTACCAATAATAACAAGTTTAAAATACAGTAATAATGACAAGTTCAGTAATTACAGATAATTACAAATTTAGAAAACACCAACAATGAAAAGTTTAAATTATACTAAAAATGAGATGTTTAGAAAGTAGTATTAATGATAACTTATATGGCAAATGGCAGATGATGACAAGTTTAGAATATACTAATAAAAAGTTAAGAAAACTTTAGATAAGTCTAAAATATACTGATAATGACAAGTTTAATAAAATAATACCGACGATTTTAGAAGGTGCTAATATGTGCTAATGTGGTAATAATAACGAGTTTAGAATACACTAAAATAGCATTTTTGTAACAAACAGGTAAAGATAGGTTCAGAAGGTACCTTAATGACAACTTGTAGAAGGTACTATTAATGATAAGTTTTATGTGTACTAATATAAAAAAAGGTACAATATAAGGGTAAGTTTAGAAAGCACTATAACTGATAACGACAAGCTAAGAATATACTAATATTGACAAATTTAGAAGGTACTAGTAATGATAACTTTGATGTCTCTTAATACTGATAAGTTTAGAAGGTACTATTAATGAGTTAAGAATATACTAATAAGGTACTATTAATGATAACTTTGATGTCTATTAACAGTGATAAGTTTAGTATAATGAGTTTAGAATATACTTATAATGACAAGTTGATAAATTGTATGTGAAATGATGATGAAAAGTTTAGAATTTTGACACTTTATAATAAAAATGAGAAGTTTAGAAAAAAACATATAGCGTTTAGCAGATACTATTAGTAAAATATTTAATGTGTACTAATAATGAAAGAGATACAAAATACTAGTAATGACTAGTCTAGAATATACTTTTAATGATAACTCTAATATGCAAGTTTAGAATAACATGCTCAGTCGGAACTATTGATAACTTTGATATGAGAAGTTTAGAACACACTAATAATGAATATTGTCGATACTACTATTAATGATAAATATAATGTGTACTAATAATGACAAGTTTAGATAAATTGTATGTGAAATGATGATGAAAAGTTTAGAATTTTGACAATTTATAATAGAAATGAGAAGTTTAGAAAAAAACATATAGCGTTTAGCAGATACTATTAGTAAAATATTTAATGTGTACTAATAATGAAAAAGATACAAAATACTAGTAATGACTAGTCTAGAATATACTTTTAATGATAACTCTAATATGCACTAATAGTAACAAGTTTAGAATAACATGCTGAGTCGGACTATTGATAACTTTGATACGAGAAGTTTAGAACACACTAATAATGAATATTGTCGATACTACCATTAATGATAAATATAATATGTACTAATAATTAAAATTTTAGAAAATATTTATAATAACTTTAATATATTTTAATAAAGACAATTTAGAAGGTTTTGCTTTGACATGTACAAATGTTGAATAATTTAGAATATACTAATAATGACAGCTAAAAAATATACAAATAATGAGAAGTTTAGAAGGTATTCATTATAGATTTCATTTGTACTAATAATGACAACTATAGAATATCCTAATAAGGACAAATTTATAATATTCTAATTATGACAAGTTTAGAAGGTATTGTTAATGATAACTTTAATGTGTGCTATTAATAAAATGTTTAGAATATACTAATAATGACAAGTTTAGAAGGTACTATTGCATGATAACTTTAGAATATGCATGACAAATTTAGAATATGCTAATAATGGCAAGTTTGTAATATACAAATGATGTCAAGTTTTGAATATATTATTAATAATAGCTTTAATGTGTACTAATAATGACAAGTTTACAATATACGTTCAATGGAAGATACTGCTGATGACAACTTTTATGTGTACTAATAATGGAAAGACTAGAATATACAAATAATGACTTTAATATGTACTAATCATGAAAAAATAAA
Source organism: Oratosquilla oratoria (assembly GCF_046742065.1). Classification (NCBI taxonomy): domain Eukaryota; kingdom Metazoa; phylum Arthropoda; class Malacostraca; order Stomatopoda; family Squillidae; genus Oratosquilla; species Oratosquilla oratoria. Next base: position 88,542 of record NC_134805.1, read on the forward strand.
ATATACTAAAAATGACAAGTTTAAAAGGTACATTAATAATGCATTTAACTTTGACAATTTTTGAAGGTATTGTTAATATGTTAATAAGTACAAATTTATATTATTCTAATTATGACAAATTTAGAAGGTATTGTTAATGATAACTTTAATGTGCACTAGTAATAACAATTTAGAATATACTAATAATGACAAGTTTATAAGGTATTATTGCATGATAACTTTAATGTGCACTAATAATGACAAATTTAGAATATACAAATGATGTCAAGTTTAGAATGTATTATTAATAATAGCTTTAATGTGTACTAATAATGACAATTTTACAATATATGTATAATGCAAGATACAGTTGATAACTTTTATGTGTACTAATAATGGAAAGACTAGAATATGCCAATAATGACTTTAATATGTACTAATCATGACAAAATTAAAATATACTAGAAATGACAAGTTTGTAATATCCTAATAATAACAAGTTATGAGGTACATTAATAATGTGTTTAACTTTGACAATTTTAGAAGGTATTGTTAATGTGTACTAATATTCAGAAGTTTACAATATACTAATAATATACTAATAATATTAGTACATATTAAACTTATCATCAACAATACTTTTTTAAAATTGTCGTTATTTGTATATTCTAAACATATCTTCTTTATATATCTTCATATATCTTTATATATCTGGTCATTATTAGTACACATTACAGTTATCACTATCTGTATGTTCCAAAGTTGTATTTTTTCTAAACTTGTCATTATTTGTATATTCAAAACTTATCATTATTAATACACATTACAGTTATCATTAATTACAACTTCTAATTTTGCTATTCCTAGTATTTTCTAAACTTTGCATTATCAATATATTTCAAGCATGTCATCACTACACATTAATATTAACGTTATCATTTTAATAACTTGCGGTTATTACAATATTCTAGACTTGTGAGTATTAGTCCACATTAAAGTTATCATTAATAGTGCCTTCTAAACTTCTCATTATTAGTATATTCTAAACTTGTCATTATTTGTGCACATTAAATTTTAATAGCACCTTATAAATTTGCCATTATTAGTATATCGTTATTAGTAAATATCAAAATTATCCTTAGCAGTACCTTGTAAACTTATTTTAGTATATTCTGAAACTGTCGTTATTAGTATATCATAACGTGTCATAATTAGTGTATTATAAATTAGTATATTCTAGACTTGTCATTATTAATATTATATTCTAAACTTATTATCGTTAGTATATTCTAAACACATTATCAGTATAATCTAAACTTGTGATTGTTGGCACACATTAAAGTTATCAAAAGATTAATCAAAACTTGTAATAATTAGCAACCCATATTAAAATTATCATTAGTATATACTAAAATTGTTATTATAGTACACATTAATGTTATCATTAATAGTACCTTATAAAATTGTCGTTAGTAGTACATTCTACACTTGTCATTAAAGTTATAACTAATAGTATGCTCTTTATTTGTCATTAATTGTTTATTCTAAACTTCTCATGATCAGAACATATTAAAGTTATCATTGATAGTACCTTTTCAATTGGTATTCTAAACTTGTCAGTCCTGGTAAAATCTAAAATTACACTAGTCAACAAAATGAAACTTTTTTTAATCATCAGAGTTGCAAACTAACTTTTTTGTGTTAATTTTTTATGCTGATTAAGAATCTGAAGTCCGTTTTTCCCTATCAGGTCACATTTAAATGTTACAGATACCTGTTATTTTAAAGTACAGGGAATGTAAAGCATATCTATAAGGTATATTGAATACAAGATATGACACTTCCATGGCATTTTATTGTACAAAATCAAAACTGTTTTGCACAAAACAAAGTTAGAATGTACTCTAAAGGATTACCACTTAAAATTTTTGAGATTTGGAATTTCTTTGGTGTTTTTTCTGAGGGTCATCCCTGTATAACATCCAGCAGTAGTCAGCTAACATTCCTGCATTCCAAAATCCTTGATATCGTTGTTCCATTGATGCAATATCTTGATGGAAGCGTTCCCCTTGCTCATCAGATACTGCCCCAAGGTTTTCTGGAAAAAAAGTCCAGGTGTGAATAAAGAAAATGTACTTTCAGTGACATCCGACAGTCCATTGCAGCATAGGAGTCTAGAAGACATTTCACGCCATTTCTAAACTCTGGATATTTCTTGTTGCCTAGGAAGTTTTCACAGAGCCATTTGAAAGATTCCCAGGCTTTAAGCTCAGTCTCATCCAGTGTTGTGAGGAAGTTGTTGTCCTTCAGGAGTTCCTCTATCTGCGGACCTACAAATACGCCTTCCTTCAGTTTTACCTCAGTGATTTTTGTAAACTTAGCCTTCACGTATTCAAAACTTTCAGAGTTTTTCCTGGCAAGTGTCTTCACGAATTGTTTCATGAGGCCAAGCTTTATGTGAAGAGGGGGAAGGAGAACATTTTCTGGGTTTACAAGTGGCTTACTCTGGACGCTAGAAACTCCCGGTTCATATGATTTTCGCAGGGGCCACTCTGATTGCACATAGTGCTTAGCAGTTGCACGACTGTCCCATAGGCATAAAAAGCAACAATATTTCGTGAATCCTGATTGCATTCCCATCAACATTCCAATCACCTTCAAGTCTCCACATATTTTCCACCTGTAGTTTGTGTACTTTATTTCATTGAGAAGTACATGCATGTTCTCGTAACACTCCTTCATGTGTACTGAATGCCCTACGGGAATGGATGGTTTCTTATTGCCGTTGTGTAGTAGTACTGCCTTGAGACTTCTCTTAGATGAATCAATGAATAAGCGACATTCAGATGGAACATGTTGTTGACACAAACAGCGGAATAATTCATCAATGTTATTACTGAAACAAAGCGGTCCATCAACAGAGAAGCAAGAGGTCAGATTCTTGTTTCTCTTTCTGAAATAAGTAATACAAACGTCTTTCTTAAGTAGACACCTTTCTTGTAGACGAGATGCCAATAGTTCAGCTTTATCCTTCGATAACGACAAGTCTCTCACCAAATCATTTAACTCTCCTTGAAAAAATTTCTGGGGTTCACCTTCATTTTCAGTCACGAAATCTTCATCCACTTCGGTTTCTTCCTCATCAGCAGTATATTCCTCAAGAAAAACATCGTCAGACATCTGAAGGCCATTCTCTGGTGGCACTGGAATAGGAAGATCATCATCGTTGTGTGGTACTGGTCTTCTTGCTGATTCCAAGTTAGGATACACAATCTTATGCTTAGTCTTTGCAGTAAACCCATATACATTAACCTTGCAAAAATAACAGTCCGTGAAATGATCCTTTGGTTCTCTCCATATCATAGGTACTGCAAAAGGCATTGCTCTCTTCCTCTTATTAAGCCAATCTCTTAGTCCACTTGAACAAGCTGAGCAGATGATATGGGGTGCCCAACTCTTATCTTGATCCCCAAGAGAGCATCCAAAGTATAACTGGTAAATATTCTTGATTTCAGTTGTGATGACACGTTGCTGAGCTTTGATAGTAAATGAACCACAGACATAGCAAAATATATCAGGGCTGCTTTTGCAATGCCTTGACATCCTGAATTGAGTTTGGTGATGGTGATGGTGATGATGATGATGATGATGATGATGAAGATGGCTGGACACCTGAAGCAAAAAGAAAAAAATTGAAGGTTCAATAGATGATCAGCGAAATATTTTTAAATATTTTGTGAAAAATGCTCAACTCAGCTATCTAAAATCATAACGATGAACATGAAATTACATAATGTACACAATTGGTTATGAAATGCCAATCAGAACTTGCCTGTATAAGACGATTACATGTAGCGATGATCCTGATCGGCGTTATATGCCTCTTTTATCTTATCAGAAAAATTGTGCCTGATAGAAGGAAACCGATTACATTTTCGAAATCAGCGGACAAAACTACATATCAAACACCACATGAAATCCCTGATGAAAAATTGCTGTTGACCAGTGTTATCATTATTAGTAAACATTAAAATTATCATTAATAGTATCTTCTAAACCTGTCATTATTGACTGTTAACTTATTCATTGTTCATACATTTATTCATTAGATAATTTATTTATTTCATATTGCAGGTAAGATCTGTGGTCTGTGATATGCTTAACGGCGAGGGAAAGACAAGTAAGTCTATCTCTCTCTCTCTCTCTCTCACTCTCTCTCTCTCTCTCTCTCTCTCTCTCTCTCTCTCTCTCTCTCTCTCTCTCTCTCTCTCTCTCTCTCTCTCTCTCTCTCTCTCTCTCTCTCTCTCTCTCTCTCTCTCTCTCTCTCTCTCTCTCTCTCTCTCTCTCTCTCTCTCTCTCTCTCTCTATCTCTCTCTCTCTCTCTCTCTCTCTCTCTCTCTCTCTCTCTCTCTCTCTCTCTCTCTCTCTCGCTCTCTCTCTCTCTCTCTCTCCCTCTCTCTCTCTCTCTCTCTCTCTCTCTCTCTCTCTCTCTCTCTCTCTCTCTCTCTCTCTCTCTCTCTCTCTCTCTCTCTCTCTCTCTCTCTCTCTCTCTCTCTCTCTCTCTCCAGATGAAGAATTGCTTGGATTAGTGATCCAATTTAATGAAATCCTCTGGTACATTCTGAACTGGTTCATTGCAATGGTGGTTGGGGAACATGAACTATTTGCTTTCAGTTCATACTTTACATAAGAATGGAGGAGACTGCAAGAGATCCTTAGGCAGTTCCATGTCACTTACCACCTATCATCTCCATCCATAGAATTTTCTCATCTTCTCTTAAAACAACCCATTATTTTTTGTCTCTATTTTCCTAGCCAACCGGCTTTTTCCTCTTAATTCTTTGTTAATATGTTTGCCAGCCGGTCCTCCATATTCTTCTTCTTATTTTGGTCCCTCCCACTTACCCGGCAGGTAAGCTCTTCTTATAACTCCTTAGTTTCTCGTTATATATGCCGGCCGGCACTCCGTATCGTTGGTTTGGCCTTCCATTTCGTTGTTCATTTTAAGTTCTAACGTCTTCTAGGTCCTTTGCTTCTTGCTGTCCTTTCCGTCGTCCCCGCGTGTGTCAAAGGTCCCCCGAGCTCCGAGTGGCCAGGAGGTTTTGTCACACTTTCGACCACACTGAGGAGGACATTCGAGATGGACCCTGAGAGCGCCTCCCTCGACAGAGGTTAACCCTTTCAGGTCCCAAGGGCCATGTGAGCTACAGATCCTAAAAGCCCCCAATATCTAGAACATGAATTAATCCCCATCAGGTCCCAATTAACAAAATTAGCTTACCCTCAGTGGTTCTTGGATAAAGCCTTAAGCCAAGGCAGAACTAGCTTTTTCAATCCCCCCTTCCACAAAGCCAAGTGTGTTGTAAAATCCCCTTGTTATTCCCTTTTCAGAGCTCATTACTCGTTTGTCCAAATTTCTTCCCAAAGACAAGGCAAATTTAATTCATAATTACCCGATACTATCAATAAGAATGTTAATGTTCATCGGAGGTTGAAAGAAAATCATATCCCAGGGCTTTACTCCCTTCCGTATAAAGATTGTAATCTAGCTTACATCGGTCAGACAGGGAGTCCTAAGGACGAGGTTGAACGAGCATAAAAGGTCAATCAGGTATGGTCAAAAAGTTCAGCCGTGTTCCAACACGTGAATAAATTAAATCACCGGATGGATTGGGGAAAATCTGAACTTATTTACAAATCTGGTTGTGGGTTAATAAGGAAACTCGTAGAATCTATGATTGTTTCTAAGGGTCAGTGGACCCCAGACACAATATCAGGACTATTCATTACAAAACAGATTGTTAATAGGTATCCTCCCCCTCCCCCTGACCCAACCTTTGGTCATCCTCAGGTCACGAGCGAGTGAGGGTAGTGATATTGACTAATTCCCAGTTTCTTTATACTTTGTAAGAGGTTGCTATTTAAGATAGCACACTCCTCCCACCTTGTACTACTGAAGAGGATTGCAGCTAGCAATCAAGATATATAATTCGCTTATTCAACTGTTTCTTTCGACTATATTGCTAGTTGTGATTTACAAACGTGTTACTACATTTTTCATTACTGATATATATATATATATATATATATATATATATATATATATATATATATATATATATATATATATATATATATGAATAAATTCGCTAGTGGACAGCGACATCAATCATACAATCTAAATAACCGTCGCGCAGAGGATTCGAACCACCGCCAGTAGACTCAAGAGAGTCCGCAGCACCCGCCTTAGACCACTCAACCATAGACGATCTAAAAGTGTATGAACTCGTAATCTATCTGATTACCGAGATGGGGAGGTTGCTAACTGCCCCCCATATAAACCCCCTTTTTACCATACACCTAATCGAATCCCCCTCACGCTTCTCGTCATCGTAACTATGTGAATAAATTCGCTAGTGGACAGCGACATCAATCATACAATCTAAATAACCGTCGCGCAGAGGATTCGAACCACCGGCAGTAGACTCAAGAGAGTCCGCAGCACCCGCCTTAGACCACTCAACCATAGACGATCTAAAAGTGTATGAACTCGTAATCTATCTGATTACCGAGATGGGGAGGTTGCTAACTGCCCCCCATATAAACCCCCTTTTTACCACACACCTAATCGCACCAATGGGAATGGTAAGGACTAGATCGAATCCCCCTCACGCTTCTCGTCATCGTAACTATGTGAATAAATTCGCTAGTGGACAGCGACATCAATCATACAATCTAAATAACCGTCGCGCAGAGGATTCGAACCACCGGCAGTAGACTCAAGAGAGTCCGCAGCACCCGCCTTAGACCACTCAACGTGGGTGTAGCATTAGGTCCTGTCCAAACTTATTCAGTGCCTCACTGTGTTTGTCGGACAATCTTGGCAAGCTGAGGGTGGTGAGGGCGTGTTCGTATCCCTCATACTGACTACCCAAGATAGTTCTGCACGCTCTTCTTTGTACTTTCTCTAATTTGCTCCTCTGTGTGATGTTGAGTGATGATGACCAGGCTGGGGAGGCTGGGGAGTACGAAGGTGGTGTAGACTCCCTTTAGATCTGGTGATGGGGTACCAAGGGACTTCAATCTGCGCAGCATGAAGAGTTTGTAAGAGGCTGTCCTGATGATGTTGTTGATGTGCTGGTTCCAGTTAAGGTGTCGTCTATTGTGATGCCTAGTAGCTTGGCGGACTGGACCACCTGTCATTATTAGTATATTCTAAACTTATTATTGTTAGTATATTGTAAACACATCATTAGTATATTCTAAACTTGTGGTTATTGGTACACATTAAAGTTATTATCAAAAGAACCATCAAAATTTGTTATAATTAGTATGTTTGAAACTTGTCTTTATCAATATATATTAAAGTTATCATTAGTATATACTAAAATTGTCATTATAAGTACACATTAAAGCTATCACTAATAATACCTTATAAACTTGTCGTTAGTAGTATATTCTATACTTGTCATTAAAGTTATAACTAATAGTATGTTCTTAATTTGTCATTAATCGTATATTCTAAACTTGTCATGATCAGAACATATTAAAGTTACATTCTAAACTTGTCAGTGTAGGTAAAATCTAAAAGCGTCATTATTAGTAATCATTAAAGTTATCATTAATAGTAACTTCTAAACCTGTTATTATTGGAGTATTCTAGACTTGTTATTATTAGTATATTCTAAACTTATCACTATTAGTATACATTAAATATATCATTAACAGTATCATTAAATTTGTCATTATTATTTATCATTTATAGTACTTTCTAAACTTCTCATTAGTTGTATATTCTAAACATGTCAATATTAGTATATTTTAAGCATGTCTTCATTGGTATACGCTAAACTTATCTTTATTAGTATATTCTAAACACGTCATTATTAGCTCACATTGAATTTATCATTAATAGGACATTCTAAATTTATCAATACTAATACATTTTGAACTTTGCAATAAAATTACACTCTAAATTTGTCATTATCTTATATTTGTCATCATTATTATATTTCAAACTAGTACATGTCATTATTAGTATATTCATAACTCGTCATTATTAGTAAACGTTAAATTTATCAATAATAGTACCTTCTAATCTTGTTTTTATTGGTATATTCTAAACTTGGCATTATTATCATTAGTACTGTTACGGGACGGGCTGGTTATGTGAAGAGACGTTACGTATAACGGATAAGTGCTTAAGAACCAGCTCACTTCTAGAAGCCACTGTAGGACTGAATTATCTGGTCAGGGCCTAGATAATTCGTAAGACTAGAAGTAAAGGCAACAAAGAAGATTCCAGGAAAGGAATATTAAACTAGCGATAAAACTAGTAAACGAAATTATTAATAACATGGAAAATATTTACAGGCAATCAACACAAACGAGAATGGGCAGTTGGGTCAATGGGACCGTTACATGATTATAAGAATATGGAAAGTATCGTTCAAATAAGAAACACAAGATACGTATACAATATGGTACTATCTAAGTACAAAGAGATCAGGAACATATATCAAAATAAGTAATAAGTACAAATATAAGTATAATGCAATGCAATGTATATAAGACACGTAATGTAGGCAAAAAGGGTGATCACTTCACACCAATCGTCTCATGAGTCCAAACTTCTATTTTTATCAAGAGAGCAATATGAGAGAAATGACAAGGTGTGAGTGATTTCCACCGCTTATATACCATTGGACCGGAAGCGGGATACTTCCGGTGAAGGGTGCGGGTGAGCGCAAAGGGGGGGGGGTAAGTTAACACACGTCAACATGGGTAGTTTTAAGACCCTCGACTCGCTTGAACAATCTACTTATTTAGTAACTGTCAAATCTGTGCGCTCCGAACTATTCAGGATTACTTCGCTTGTCTGTTTGTTCTACAAGAGTGCGCACATTTCTCCGCACGTAGGCAAGATTACATATAGTGGACGGGCGTTACTGCTTAACATTGTTACAATACATACATAGACAAGAAATATGAACATAGTTATGTAATACAAAGGAACACAATTCTATAACATAATTACACATATGACGTAATATCCAATATTATGTTACAGTACACATTAAAGTCATTAATACCTTCGCTTATTCAACAGTCCCTTCTAAACTTGTAATTATTAGTATATTCTAAACTTGTCAATATTAGTGCACATTAAGGTTATTATTTATAGTACGTTATAGTACGTTAAAACATGTCACTGTTACCATATTCTAAACTTTTATTATTAGTATACTCTAAAATTAACAATACTTTCTAAACTTGTCATTATTAATATATCTAAGCCTTTCATTATTAGTGTATTCTAAATGTGTCATTATTAGTACAAATTAGTCATCATTAATGGTATCTTCTAAACTTCTTTTTCAACTTGTTGTTATTGGTATATTCTCTATTTGTTATTATTAGTACACAATAAAGATATTATTAATTGTATATTCACATTCTTCATCGTTAGTATATTCTAAAGTTATCATTATTAGTACACATTAACGTTATCTTTACAGATACCTTTTTTTTATTGTTATATTTTAAACTTGTCTGTGTTAGTATAATCTATTTTATTTCTATTATTACTACAAATAGTACCTTATAAACTTTCTTTATATGTATATTTTAAACTTGTCTATATTATTACATATTAACGTTATCATTAATAGTACCTTCTAAACTTATCATTATTACTATATTCTAAATTTTAAAGTTATCATTAATAGTACCTTCTAAACTTGTCATTATTAGTACACATTGTAGTTAACAGTTATAGTAACTTCTCAACTTGTTATTATTAGCATATTCTAAACTTGTCTTAATTAGTATATTGTAAACTTTCATTATTAGTACACATTAAAATTTTCATTAACAGTACCTTCTAAACTTCTCATTATTACGTGTCATTATTAGTACATATCTAAGTTATCATTAATAGGATCTTTTAAACTTATCATTATTGCTATATCATGTCAATATTAGATTCTTCTAAACTTGGCATTATCTTTTATTCTAAACTTTTTATTACTGGTATTTCGTTAACAGTACCTTTTAATATAAACTTCTCATTATTACGTGTCATTATTAATACATATTTAAGTTATCATTAATAGGATCTTTTCCATTCATCATTATTGCTATATTCTAAACATGTCAATATTAGATTCTTCTAAACTTGTCATTATCTTTTATTCTAAACTTTTTATTACTTGTATATAAAACCTTTAAGTATTAGTACATTCTAAAGTTATCATTAATAGTATTTTCTAAGCTTGTCATTATTAGTATATTGAAAAGTTATCATTGATAGTATTTTCTAAACTTATCATTATTAGTATATTCAAAACTTGTGATTATTACTAAATTTTAAGGTTATCATTAATAGTTTCTTCTAAAACTGTCATTTTTAGTATATTCTTTGGTATATATCAAAGTTGTCATTAATAGTGCCTGCCCAGTCTTTATTTGTATATTCTAAACTTGTCATTATTACCACATTAGCACATATTAAATCTAACCGTAATATTACAAAATTGTCATTACTAGCATATTCTTAATTTGTCATTATTAGTGCACATTAAAGTTATACCTTCTAAAATTGTCATTATTAGTATATTCTAAACACGTTAAGATTAATAACTCATATTAAATCTATCATTATTAGTGTATTCTAAGCTTGGTAAAATTAGTATATTCTAAAGATGTCGTTATTAGTATATTCTAATAATGATGATTATAGAACATGCTAATAATGATCATATTAAAGATACTATTAATGAGAACTTTAAAGTGTACTATTAATGACGTTTAGAATATACTAATACCAATAGTGGCAAGTACATGTTGAGAAAGTACTATTAATGATAACTCTAATATGTACTCATAATCACATGTTTAGAATATACTAATATCGATAAGTTTAGAAGGTACTATTAATGATGTACTAATAAATCTAATGTGTTCTAAAAATGACAAGCTTAGAATATACTAATATATTGATTCTGAAGGCACTGTTAATGAGTGCTAATAATGAGAATTTTAGAACATACCAATAGTGATAAGTTTAGAAGGTACTAATAAAAAAAATTGTATTATTAATGAAAAGTATATCATATGATGATAATAGCAACTTTTTAATAATGGCATGTTTAGAATATACTAACATTGAGAAGTTTAGAAGGTACTATTAATGAAAACTTTAATGTTAATAATAATGAAAAGTTTAGAATATACTAACAATGGCAAGTACAACTAAAAATTACCATTGTAAACTTATCATTACTTCTATATTCTAAACTTGTCATTAATAGTACACATTAAAGTTATCACTAATAGCACTATCTAACCATTAGAATATTCTAAACATATCTTCATTGGCATGTTCTAAACTTTTCATTATTTTCTTATTAAGATATATTCTAAACATGGCAATATTAGTGTATTCTAAAGTTGTCATTATTCTAAACTTGTCATTATCATTATATTCTAAACTTGTTAGTATTAATATACATGATTAGTAGCACTTTCCAAAGTTGTCATTATTCGTGTATTCTAACTTTGTCATTACACATTCTCAACTTTCATAATATTTTTTAATATTTGTAGTTTAGAAGGTACTATTAATGAAATCTTTAATGAAAGTTTAGAATATACTAACAATGGCAAGTACAACTAAAAATTACCACTGTAAACTTATCATTACTTCTATATTCTAAACTTGTCATTAATAGTACACATTAAAGATATCACTAATAGCACTATCTAACCATTAGAATATTCTAAACATATCTTCATTGGCATGTTCTAAACTTTTCATTATTTTCTTATTAAAATATATTCTAAACATGGCAATATTAGTGTATTCTAAAGTTGTCATTATTCTAAACTTGTCATTCTAAACTTGTTTGTATTAAAATACATGATTAGTAGCACTTTCACTTACACATTCTCAACTTTCATAATATTTTCTAATATTTGTTATTATTAGTATCCTCTACAATTGCCATTATTAGTGCATATCAAAGTTATCATTAATAGTACCTTCTAAGCTTGTCCTTATTAAACATATGATTATGAGTACATATTAGAGTTATCATTAATAGTACTTAACAAATTAATATTAACTATAACTTTAAGGTGTCTTAATAATGACAAAATTAGAATATACTAATGCATGCATAGAATTAAAAGTTTAGAATATACTCTTCAAGAATATACTAATAATGACAAGTTTAGAAGGTTCTATTAATGATAACTTTATTTTGTACATATAATGACAAGTTTAGCATATAAGTTTACTAGGTACTATTAATGATAACTTTAATATGTATTAGTAAATACAAGTTTCGACCATATTAAGTTAAAAAAATTACAAATAATGACAACTTTAGAAGATACTATATATGATAACTTTAATTGTACTAATAATGACCAGAACGTGCTAATGACAAATTTAGAATGTACTATAAATGAAAACTTTAATGTCTTCTAATAATTAATGTTTGAAATATACTAATAATGACAAGTTTAAGGGCACTATTAATGATAGCTTTAATATGTGCTAATAATCGCAAGTTTACAATATTGTAATAATGACAAGTTTAGAAGGTTATATTAATGATAACGTTAATGTGTAGTAATAATGACATGTTTGAATTATATTGAATATTGAATTATATTGAATTATATTGAATTATATTGAATTATATTGAATTATAAGTTTAAAAAATACTAATAATAGCAAAATTAGAAGTTGCAATGAATGATAACTATAGTACGTACTAATAATGATTAGTTTTGAATAAACTAACAATGTCATGTTTAGAAGACACTACTAATGATAACTTTAAAACAATTTTAGAATATACCAACAATGACAAGTTTAGAATAATGATAAACTTTGGAATATATTAGTATTGCCAAGCTTAGGTCCTAAGGATGATAACTCTTATGTGTACTAATAATGACAAGTTTGGAATACCAAAGAAGATATGTTTATTATATACTAATACTGATATGTTTGGAATATAAGAACAATGACAACTTTAGAAAAATATTGTTAATGATAACTTTAATGTGTACTAATAATGACGTGTAGAATATACTAATAATGACAAATTTAGAATATACTAACAATGTCAGGTTTAGAATAATTACAAAGTTAGAAGGTATTATTAATGATATATTTAATGTGTACTAATAATAGCGAGTTTAAAATATACTAAAAATGACAAATTTTAGAATAATGACATGTTTAGAATACTAATGATAAGCTTAGACGATAATATGTATGATAACTTCACTGTGTACAAGTTTATTAATCATGACAAGTTTAGAAATTACTAATAATCACAACTTTAGAAGGTACTATATATTGTAACTTTAATTTGTACTAATAATGACAAGTTTAGAACATACTAATAATGACAAAGTAAAATGTACTATAAATGAAAACTTCCATGTCATCTAATAATTAATGTTTGGGATATACTAATAATGACAAGGTACTGTTGATGATCATTTTAATGTGTACCAATAACGACAAGCTTGGAATATATGAATATTGACATCGCTAGAAAATATTGATGATATCTTTAATGTGCAGTAATAATGACATTTATAATATACTTAACGTGTACTAATAAAGAGAAGCTTTTAATGATAATCTAAATATGTATTAACAATAACAAGTTTATAATATACAAATATTGACAAGTGTAGAGAGTACTATTGATAATAAATTGAATATGTACTAAAATGACAAATTTAGAAAGATACTATTAATGATAACTTTAATGTGTAGTTACAAAAACAAGTTTATAGCGTACTATTAATGGTAACTTTAATGTGTACTAATAATAACAAGTTTAAAATACAGTAATAATGAGAAATTCAGTAATTACAAATAATTACAAATTAAGAAAACACCAACAATGAGAAGTTTAAATTATAAAAAAAATGAGATGTTTAAAAAGTAGTATTAATGATAACTTATATGGCAAATGGCAAATGATGACAAGTTTAGAATATACTAATAAACAGTTAAGAAAACTTTAGAAGATAAGTTTAAAATATACTGATAATGCCAAGTTTAATAAAATAATACCGACGATTTTAGGTGCCAATATGTGCTAATGTGGTAATAATAACGAGTTTAGAATACACTAAAATAGCATTTTTGTAAAAAAACAGGTAAAAATAGGTTCAGAAGGTACCTTAATGACAACTTTTAGAAGGTACTATTAATGATAAGTTTAATGTGTACTAATATAAAAAGGTACAATATACTAATATGGGTAAGTTTAGCAGTTACTATAACTGATAACGTTAATTGGTACTAATTACGATAAGCTCAGAATATACTAATAATGACAACTTTAGAAGGTACTATTAATGATAACTTTGATGTCTATTAATAGTGATAACTTTAGTATATACTATTAATGAGTTTAGAATATACTAATAATGACAAGTTTAGATAATTTTATGTGAAATGATGAAAAGTTTAGAATTTTGACAATTCATAATAAAAATGAGAAGTTTAGAAAAAACATATAGTGTTTAGCAGATACTATTAGTAAAATCTTTAATGTGTCCTAATAATTACTTTAATGAGTACTAATAATGAAAAAATACAAAATACTAGTAATGACAAGTCTAGAATATACCTTTAATGATAACTTTAATATGCACTAATAGTAACAAGTTTAAAATAACATGCTCAGTCGGAACTATTGATAACTTTGATATGAGAACTTTAGAGTATTGTCGATACTACTATTAATGATAAATATAATGTGGACTAATAATTAAAATATTAGAAAATTATATTTATAATAACTAAATATGTTTTGATAATGACAATTTATTTAGAAGGTTTTATTAAATAGCTTTGATATGTACAAATATTGAATAATTTAGAATATACTAATAATGACAGCTAAGAAATATACAAATATGAAGGTATACATTATATATTTCATTTGTACTAATAATGACAACTATAGAATATCCTAATAAGGACAAATTTATAATATTCTAATTATGGCAAGTTTAGAAGGTATTGTTAATGATAACCTTAATGTGTACTATTAATAAAATGTTTAGAATATACTAATAATGACAAGTTTAGAAGGTACTATTGCATGATAACTTTAATGTGCACTAATAATGAAAAATTTAGAATATGCTAATAATAATAAATTTAGAATATGCTAATAATGACAAGTTTGTAATATACAAATGATGTCAAGTTTAGAATGTATTATTAATAATAGCTTTAATATGTACTAATAATGACAAGTTTACAATGTACGTTTAATGGAAGATACAGCTGATGACAACTTTTATGTGTACTAATAATGGAAAGACTAGAATATACAAATAATTACTATAATATGTACTAATCAGGAAAATAAAATATACTAAATATGACAAGTTTGTAATACCCTAATAATGACAAGTTTAAAAGGTACATTAATAATGCATTTAACTTTGACAATTTATTTAGAAGGTTTTATTAAATAGCTTTGATATGTACAAATATTGAATAATTTAGAATATACTAATAATGACAGCTAAAAAATATACAAATATGAAGGTATACATTATAGATTTCATTTGTACTAATAATGACAACTATAGAATATCCTAATAAGGACAAATTTATAATATTCTAATTATGGCAAGTTTAGAAGGTATTGTTAATGATAACCTTAATGTGTACTATTAATAAAATGTTTAGAATATACTAATAATGACAAGTTTAGAAGGTACTATTGCATGATAACTTTAATGTGCACTAATAAGGAAAAATTACAATATGCTAATAATAATAAATTTAGAATATGCTAATAATGGCAAATGATGTCAAGTTTAGAATGTATTATTAATAATAGCTTTAATATGTACTAATAATGACAAGTTTACAATGTACGTTTAATGGAAGATACAGCTGATGACAACTTTTATGTGTACTAATAATGGAAAGACTAGAATATACAAATAATTACTATAATATGTACTAATCAGGAAAATAAAATATACTAAATATGACAAGTTTGTAATACCCTAATAATGACAAGTTTAAAAGGTACATTAATAATGCATTTAACTTTGACAAGATTTGAAGTTATTGTTAATATGTTAACGAGGCCAATTTTATATTATTCCAATTATGACAAATTTAGAAGGTATTGTTAATAATAATAATAACAAGTTTATAAGGTACTATTGCATGATAACTTTAATGTGCACTAATAATGACAAATTTAGAATATACAAATGATATCAAGTTTAGTATGTATTATTAATAATAGCTTTAATGTGTACTAATAATGACAATTTTACAATATATATATAATGCAAGATACAGTTGATGACAACTTTTATGTGTACTAATAATGGAAAGACTAGAATATACCAATAATGACTTTAATATGTACTAATCATGAAAGAATTAAAGTATACTAGAAATGACAAGTTTGTAATATCCTAATAATGTTTAAAAGGTAGTATTAATGATAACTTATATGGCAAATGGCAAATGATGACAAGTTTAGAATATACTAATAAAAATTTAAGAAAACTTTAGAAGATAAGTTTAAAATATACTGATAATGACAAGTTTAATAATATAATACAGACGATTTTAGAAGGTGCCAATATGTGCTAATGTGGTAATAATAACGAGTTTAGAATACACTAAAATAGCATTTTTGTAACAAACAGGTAAAGCTAGGTTCAGAAAGTACCTTAATGACAATTTTTAGAAGGTACTATTAATGATAAGTTTAATGTGTACTAATGTAAAAAGATACAATATACTAATAAGGGTACGTTTAGCAGGTACTATAACTAATAACGTTAATTGGTACTAATTACGATAAGCTCAGAATATACTAATAATGACAAATTTAGAAGGTACTATTAATGATAACTTTGATGTCTATTAATAGTGATAAGTATAGTATATACTATTAATGAGTTTAGAATATACTAATAATGACAAGTTTAGATAATTTTATGTGAAATGATGATGAAAAGTTTAGAATTTTGACAATTCATAATATAAATGAGAAGTTTAGACAAAAAAACATATAGCGGTTAGCAGATACTATTAGTAAAATCTTTAATGTGTACTAATAATTACTTTAATGAGTACTAATAATGAAAAAATACAAAATACTAGTAATGACAAGTAGAATATACTTTTAATGATAACTTTGATATGAGTTTAGAATATACTAATAATGAATATTGTCGATACTACTATTAATGATAAATATAATGTGTACTAATAATTAAAATTTTAGAAAATTATATTTATAATAACTTTAATATGTTTTGATAATGACAATTTAGAAGGTTTTATTAAAAGCTTTGATATGTACAAATATTGAATAATTTAGAATATACTAATAATGACAGCTAAAAAATATACAAATAATGAGAAGTTTAGAAGGTATTCATTATAGATTTCATTTGTACTAGTAATGACAACTATAGAATATCCTAATAAGGACAAATTTATAATATTCTAATTATGACAAGTTTAGAAGGTATTGTTAATGATAACCTTAATGTGTACTACTAATAAAATGTTTAGAATATACTAATAATGACAAATTTAAAAGGTACTATTGCATGATAACTTTAATGTGCACTAATAATGACAAATTTAGAATATGCTAATAATGGCAAGTTCGTAATATACAAATGATGTCAAGTTTAGAATGTATTATTAATAATAGCTTTAATGTGTACTAATAATGACAAGTTTACAATATGCGTTTAATGGAAGATACAGCTGATGACAACTTTTATGTGTACTAATAATGGAAAGACTAGAATATACAAATAATGACTAGTATGTACTAATCATGAAAACAATAAAGTATACTTAAAATGACAAGTTTGTAATACCCTAATAATGACAAGTTGAAAAGGTACATTAATAATGCATTTAACTTTGACAAGTTTTAAAGGTATTGTAAATATGTTAATAAGGACAAATTTATATTATTCTAATTATGACAAATTTAGCAGGTATCGTTAATGATAACTTTAATGTGTACTAGTAATAACAAATTTAGAATATACTAATAATGACAAGTTTATAAGGTACTATTGCATGATAACTTTAATGTGCACTAATAATGACAAATTTAGAATATACAAATGATGTCAAGTTTAGAATGTATTATTAATAATAGCTTTAATGTATATATAATGCAAGATACAGTTGATGACAACTTTCATGTGTACTAATAAAGACTAGAATATACCAATAATGACTTTAATATGTACTAATCATGACAAAATTAAAATATACTAGAAATGACAAGTTTGTAATATCCTAATAATAACAAGTCTAGGAGGTACATTAATAATGCATTTAACTTTGACAATTTTAGAGGGTATTGTTAATGTGTACTAATAATCAGAAGTTTACAATATACTAATAATGAGAGGTTTAGAAGGTACAGGTATGTGTACTAATAATGGAAAGATTAGAATATACCAATAATTAAAAGTTTAAAAGGTACTGTTCAAGATAACTTTAATTTGTACTAATAATAAGCAAGTTTATAATATACTAATAGAGACAAGTTTAGAAGATAAATGATAAACTCAATATACTAATAGTAAAATACTAATGATAAAAATACTAATAATAAAAAAATTAGAATATGGTAATAATAACAAGTATAGAAGGTACTATTAATGATAACTATAATCTGTGACAAGTTTAGAATAGAAGTTTAGCAGGTAGTATTATTGACAATTTCATAATGCACTAAAAATGAAAAGTTTGGAAGGTGTTATTAATGATAACGTTAATCTGTATTTGGAATCTAATAATAATAACTTTAATGTGTTATCAAAATGAAAAGTTTAGAATATACTGATAACGAGAAGTTTAGAATAAGTTAATAATGACAATTTTATAATGCAATTTTAATGATAAATTTAATGTGTACTAGTAATAGTAACCTTAAAGTGAACTAATAATGACATATTTAGAGTATACTAAAGTTTGGAATATACAAATAAAGACCAGGTAGGTACCATTAATGGCAACTTTAATGTATACCAATAATGAGATGCTTAGAATATACTAAAAATGACAGTTTTAGAAGGAACTATTAATGATAGTATAGTAATAATGACAAGTTTTGAAGAATCTAATATTGATAAATTTAAAAGATCCTATTAATGATAACTTATATATGTACTACTAATGACACGTAATAATGAGAAGTTTAGAAGGTACTGTTAATGAAAACTTTAATGTGTACTAATATTGAAGTTTATAATATACTAATAAAGACAAGTTTAGAATATACAAATAATAACAAGTTGAGAAGTTACTATAACTGTTAACTACAATGTGTACTAATGATGACAAGTTTAGAAGGTACTATTAATGATAACTTTAAAATTTAGAATATAGTAATAATGATAAGTTTAGAAGGTACTATTAACGATAACGTTAATATGTACTAATATAGACAAGTTTTAAATATATATATATATATATATATATATATATATATATATATATATATATATATATATATATATATATATATATATATATATATAAAGAAAGTTTATAAGGTACTATTTGTAGTAATAATGAAAATTAGATTATACTAACACAGACAAGTTTAGAATATGAAAATAAGAAAAATATTAGAAGATATTTGTAAAGATAACATTAATGTGTACTAATAATGATAATTTTAGAATATACTAATAATGAAGAATGTGAATATACAAATAATAATGTTTTTATTGTGTGCTAATGATAAATATAGAATATACCAATAACGGCAATAACTATCAATGATGACTAATTATGACACGTTTAGAATACACTAATAATGAAAGCATACTAATAATAAAAGTTTAGAATATGGTAACAGTGACAAGTTTTTAACGTACTATAAATAATAACTTTAATGTGTACTAATATTGATAAGTTTAGAATATACTAATAATTACAAGTTTAGAGGGGACTGTCAATGATAAGTTTAGAAGGTACTATTACTGACTTTAATGTGTACTAATGATAATAATGCCAGGTTTAGAGCATACTAATAAAACAAGATTAGAAGGTACTGATAATGATAAATTTAATGTGTACTAATAATGGCAAGATTAGAACATGCTATTAATGGTAAACTTTAATGTTTACTAATAATAATGAGTTATGAATATACTAATAATGACATGATCTAGTTTAAAATATAATAATAATGACAAAGATTAGAATGTACTTATATTGCAAAGCTCAAAATGTACTAGTAATGATAAGTTTAGAACGTCCTATTAATGATAAATTTAATGTGAGCTAATAATGACGTGTTTAGAATATACAAAAAATGATAAGTTTAGAGTATACCAATGAAGACATGTTTAGAATATACTAATAATAACATGTGTAGAATATACCAATAATGAGAAAATTATAAAGTACTATAAATGATAAATAATAATGACAAGTTTAAAGATACTATTAATGATATATCTAATGTGTACTAATAATGATAAGTTTAGAATATACTAATAATGACAAGTCTAGAATACTCCAATAATGACAGGTTTAGAAGATACTATTAATGATAATTTTAATGTTTACTAATAATGATAATTTTAGATTTTACCAGGACTGACAAGTTTAGAATACCAATTGAAAAATTGATAACTTTAATATGTTTTGATCATGACAAGTTTAGAATATACGATTAATGACAAATAAAGAGCATACTATTAGTTATAACTTTAATGACAAGTGTAGAATGTACTTCTAACGACAAGTTTATAAGGTACTATTAGTGATAACATAAATGTGTACTATAATAATAATTTTAGTATATACTAATGATAATTTTAATATAGGTTGATAAAGACAAGTTTCGAACATACTAATTATAACAAGTTTTGATTAATCTTTTGATAATAACTTTAATGTGTGCCAACAATCACAAGTTTAGATTATACTAATAATGTGTTTAGAATATACTAACGATAATAAGTTTAGAATATAATATTAATAATGACAAGTTTAGAATATACTAATTTATAATACACTAATTGTGACACGTTTAGGATATACTAATAACGACAGTTTCAGAATATACTAAAATAAGTTTACAAGGTAATGCTAAGGATAATTTTGATATTTACTAAATTTATAAGGTGCTATTAAAATTTAATGTGCACAAATAATGACAAGTTTAGAATATACTAATAATGAGAAGTTTAGAATATGTTAACGATAATAAGTTTAGAATATAATATTAATAATGACAAGTTTAGAATATACTAATTTATAATACACTTATTGTGACACGTTTAGGATATACTAATAACGACAGTTTCAGAATATACTAAAATAAGTTTACAAGGTACTGCTAAGGATAATTTTGATATTTACTAATAACGATATACTAATAATGGCAAATTTATAAGGTGCTATTAAAATTTAATGTGCACAAATAATGACAAGTTTAGAATATACTAATAATGAGAAGTTTAGAAGGATAATTTTAATGTGTAATATTGTAATAACCGCAAGTTATTAAAATGATAACGTTAATGTTCATGTGTAGTAATGACATGCTTGAAATGCAAAGTTTAGAAAATACTAGGAATAGCAAAATTAGAAGTTGCAATTAATGATAACTGTAATGTGTACTTGTTATTATCAGTATCCTCTAAAATTGCCATTATTAGTGCATATCAAAGTTATCATTAATAGTACCTTCTAAGCTTGTTCTTATTAAACATGTGATTATGAGTACATATTAGAGTTATCATTAATAGTACTTAACAAAATTAGAATATACTAATAATGGCATGTATGGAATATATTTAGAATTAAAAGTTTAGAATATACTAAGATTGTCAAGTTTAGGAGATACTCTTCAAGATAACTTTAATGTGTAGAAATAATGACAATTGTGGAATATACTAATAATGATAAGTTCAGAAGGTTCTATTAATGATAACTTTATTTTGTACATATAATGACAAGTTTAGCATATAAGTTTACAAGGTACTGTTAATGATAACTTTAATATGTATTAGTAAATACAAGTTTCGACCATATTAAGTTTAAAAATTACAAATAATGACAACTTTAGAAGATACTATATATGATAACTTTAATTGTACTAATAATGACCAGAACGTGCTAATGACAAATTCAGAATGTACTATAAATGAAAACTTTAATGTCTTCTAATAATTAATGTTTGAAATATACTAATAATGACAAGTTTAAGGGCACTATTAATGATAACTTTAATATGTGCTAATAATAGCAAGTTTACAATATTGTAATAATGACAAGTTTAGAAGATTATATTAATGATAACGTTAATGTGTAGTAATAATGACATGTTTGAATTATATTGATAATGCAAAGTTTAGAAAATATTAATAATAGCAAAATTAGAAGTTGCTATTAATGATAACTATAGTACGTACTAATAATGATTAGTTTTGAATAAACTAACAATGTCATGTTTAGAACACACTATACCAACAATGACAAGTTTAGAATAATGATAAACTTTGGAATATATTAGTATTGCCAAGCTTAGAATATACTAATAGTGATAAGTTTACAAGGTCCTAACAATAATAACTCTAATGTGTGCTAATGATGACAAGTTTGGAATACCAAAGAAGATATGTTTAGTATATACTAATACTGATATGTTTCGAACATAAGAACAATGACAACTTTAAAAAATATTGTTAATCATTAACTATTTTTTAAAGTTGTCATTAATGTGTAGTAATAATGACAAGTGTAGAATATACTAACAATGTCAGGTTTAGAATAATGGCAAGTTTAGAATACACTAATAATTACAAAGTTAGAAGGTATTATCAATGATAAATTTAATGTGTACTAATAATAGCGAGTTTAGAATATACTAAGAATGACAAATTTAGAATAATGACATGTAAAGATAAGTTCAGAAGGTACCTTAATGACAACTTCTAGAAGGTACTATTAATGATAAGTTTAATGTGTACTAATATAAAAAAAAGGTACAATATACTAATAAGGGTAAGTTTAGAAAGCACTATAACTGATAACGACAAGGTAAGAATATACTAATAATGACAAATTTAGAAGGTACTATTAATGATAACTTTGATGTCTCTTAATACTGATAAGTTTAGAAGATACTATTAATGAGTTAAGAATATACTAATAAGGTACTATTAATGATAACTTTGATGTCTATTAATAGTGATAAGTTTAGTATAATGAGTTTAGAATATACTAATAATGACAAGTTTAGATAAATTGTATGTGAAATGATGATGAAAAGTTTAGAATTTTGACAATTTATAATAAAAATGAGAAGTTTAGAAAAAAAACATATAGCGTTTAGCAGATACTATTAGTAAAATATTTAATGTGTACTAATAATGAAAGAGATACAAAATACTAGTAATGACTGGTCTAGAATATACTTTTAATGATAACTCTAATATGCACTAATAGTAACAAGTTTAGAATAACATGCTCAGTCGAAACTATTGATAACTTTGATATGAGAAGTTTAGAACACACTAATAATGAATATTGTCGATACTACTATTAATGATAAATATAATGTGTACTAATAATGACAAGTTTAGATAAATTGTATGTGAAATGATGATGAAAAGTTTAGAATTTTGACAATTTATAATAAAAATGAGAAGTTTAGAAAAAAACATATAGCGTTTAGTAGATACTATTAGTAAAATATTTAATGTGTACTAATAATGAAAAAGATACAAAATACTAGTAATGACTAGTCTAGAATATACTTTTAATGATTGCTCTAATATGCACTAATAGTAACAAGGTTAGAATAACATGCTCAGTCGGAACTATTGATAACTTTGATATGAGAAGTTTAGAACACACTAATAATGAATATTGTCGATACTACTATTAATGATATATATAATATGTACTAATAATTAAAATTTTAGAAAATATTTATAATAACTTTAATATATTTTAATAAAGACAATTTAGAAGGTTTTGCTTTGACATGTACAAATGTTGAATAATTTAGAATATACTAATAATGACAGCTAAAAAATATACAAATAATGAGAAGTTTAGAAGGTATTCATTATAGATTTCATTTGTACTCATAATGACAACTATAGAATATCCTAATAAGGACAAATTTATAATATTCTAATTATGACAAGTTTAGAAGGTATTGTTAATGATAACTTTAATGTGTGCTATTAATAAAATGTTTAGAATATACTAATAATGACAAGTTTAGAAGGTACTATTGCATGATAACTTTAGAATATGCATGACAAATTTAGAATGTGCTTATAATGGCAAGTTTGTAATATACAAATGATGTCAAGTTTTGAATATATTATCAATAATAGCTTTAATGTGTACTAATAATGACAAGTTTACAATATACGTACAATGGAAGATACTGCTGATGACAACTTTTATGTGTACTAATAATGGAAAGACTAGAATATACAAATAATGACTTTAATATGTACTAATCATGAAAAAAATAAAATATACTAAAAATGACAAGTTTGTAATACCCTAATAATGACAAGTACAATTTAGAATATACTAATAATAACAAGTTTATAAGGTATTATTGCATGATAACTTTAATGTGCACTAATAATGACAAATTTAGAATATACAAATAATGACAAATTTAGAATATACAAATGATGTCAAGTTTAGAATCTATTATTAATAATAGCTTTAATGTGTACTAATAATGACAATTTTACAATATATGTATAATGCAAGATACAGTTAATAACTTTTATGTGTACTAATAATGGAAAGACTAGTATATGCCAATAATGACTTTAATATGTACTAATCATGAAAAAATTAAAATATACTAGAAATGACAAGTTTGTAATATCCTAATAATAACAAGTTATGAGGTACATTAATAATGTATTTAACTTTGACAATTTTAGAAGGCCGTATACACAAAACTTTTTTTGTTAGCCTTAACAATCTCTGCTAGCTAACAGAAAACCACTAAAAGTTATACACCAATGCTTAACTAACAACATTTAGCTAGTAAACAGTTGTTTGTCAAGTTGCGCTAAACAGTTAGCAGCTTATGAACGTGTAAATGGACGTATCATTAAAAATTGCACACATAAAACAGTGTTATTAATGCAGTTGTTCAAAATTTATTAAGAGAGTATCATGATAGCACATAGATATCGTATGTATGGTTTTTTAGGAGTACTTATTAACCAACGACAGATATTTTTGGACGAAGGCGCATTGTATAGACAAATCTTCCGACAGAAGACTCAACAATTATTTCAGAGGATATGGACATGGCAGAAGAATCACAGAAAAAGAAAAGGAAGCCAAACCGGTCACAAGAGGAAACACTCCTCTTGGTCAACGTGATTATGGAGGAAAAAATAATTATAAATGGGCGATTCAAGCCAAGGACACAAGGACAAGAAGGAGGCATGGCAAAGCACGTTGATGCTGTGGTATCGTTTTCTGTTTACATATAAATGTTCATCTACACTTGGAGCCACAATTCTAATATTTGTGCCATATATGGTACCCACAACACTGGGAAACCTACAGTCTTCCATGAACTCTGCTTGTTTTACTTGCGCTTCTTGGTTCTGATAGTGCATCAATTGTTTGAGTAATGACACGGCTGATTGTTGCTTGTGAGGTCTCAAAGTCGTCGTTGCTGCATTTTACCTGTGGCTAAATATCATAGGGTAATTTCCACCTTCGTCTCAGGACTCAGTGGTCGATTCCGTTCTGTTCAGGATTGAAGTTTGTCCCTCACTAAATCAGCCATTGTTATTATACCAGCACGGTTCATTCTGAAGCGTTTGATGAGTTCGTCGTCATTGTACTCGTTAAATATGTCCCGTCGCTGTCGACATACTCGCCGTCGTCTTTGTATTTGTTGTTGTTGCTCCGCCATCTTTTCTACTAACAGGAATTTATTAAGAGCTTAATAGTCCTCCACACCACTTTTACCTTAACAGTTTAAGGCCCTAACAAGTTTTCTGTATCCACTGTTAGTGCTTAACAGCTAAATGTTAGTCTTAACAGGAATTTGTTACCCTTAACAGCTATTTGTTAGTGCTAACAAGTTTTGTGTATACGGCCCCAGAAGTTTACAATATACTAATAATATACTAATAATATTATACTAATAATATACTTATAATATTATACTAATAATATTAGTACATATTAAACTTATCATCAACAATATTTTTTTTTAAATTGTCGTTATTTGTATAATCTAAACATATCTTCTTTATATATCTTCATATATCTTTATACATCTTTATATATCTTTATATATCTTTATATATCTTTATATATCTTTACACATTACAGTTATCACTATCTGTATGTTCCAAAGTTGTATTTTTACTAAACTTGTCATTATTTGTATATTCTAAACTTGTGAGTATTAGTACACATGTTGTTAGTATATTCAAAACTTATCATTATTAATACACATTACAGTTATCATTAATTACAACTTCTAATTTTGCTATTCCTAGTATTTTCTAAATTTTGCATTATCAATATATTTCAAGCATGCCATTACTACACATTAATATTAACGTTATCATTTTAATAACTTGCGGTTATTACAATATTCTAGACTTGTGAGTATTAGTCCACATTAAAATTATCATTAATAGTGCCTTCTAAACTTCTCATTATTAGTATGTCATTATTTGTGCACATTAAATTTTAATAGCACCTTATAAATTTGCCATTATTAGTATATCGTTATTAGTAAATATCAAAATTATCCTTAGCAGTACCTTGTAAACTTATTTTAGTATATTCTGAAACTGTCGTTATTAGTATATCATAACGTGTCACAATTAGTGTATTATAAATTAGTATCTTCTAAACTTGTCATTATTAATATTATATTCTAAACTTATTATCGTTAGTATATTCTAAACACATTATTAGTATAATCTAAACTTGTGATTGTTGGCACACATTAAAGTTATTATCAAAAGATTAATCAAAACTTGTAATAATTAGCAACCCATATTAAAATTATCATTAGTATATACTAAAATTGTTATTATAGTACACATTAATGTTATCATTAATAGTACCTTATAAACTTGTCGTTAGTAGTACATTCTACACTTGTCATTAAAGTTATAACTAATAGTATGCTCTTTATTTGTCATTAATCGTTTATTCTAAACTTCTCATGATCAGAACATATTAAAGTTATCATTTCTTTTCAATTGGTATTCTAAACTTGTCAGTCCTGGTAAAATCTTAAATTATCATTATTAGTAAACATTAAAATTATCATTAATAGTATCTTCTAAACCTGTCATTATTGACTGTTAACTTATTCATTGTTCATACATTTATTCATTAGATAATTTATTTATTTCATATTGCAGGTAAGATCTGTGGTCTGTGATATGCTTAACGGCGAGGGAAAGACAAGTAAGACTGTTTCTCTCTCTCTCTCACTCTCTTTCTCTCTCTCTCTCTCTCTCTCTCTCTCTCTCTCCTCTCTCTCTCTCTCTCTCTCTCTCTCTCTCTCTCTCTCTCTCTCTCTCTCTCTCTCTCTCTCTCTCTCTCTCTCTTTCTCTCTCTCTCTCTCTCTCTCTCTCTCTCTCTCTC
Organism: Oratosquilla oratoria; assembly: GCF_046742065.1. Lineage (NCBI taxonomy): Eukaryota > Metazoa > Arthropoda > Malacostraca > Stomatopoda > Squillidae > Oratosquilla > Oratosquilla oratoria. Next base: position 116,230 of record NC_134805.1, read on the forward strand.
TCTCTCTCTCTCTCTCTCTCTCTCTCTCTCTCTCTCTCTCTCTCTCTCTCTCTCTCTCTCTCTCTCTCTCTCTCTCTCTCTCTCTCTCTCTCTCTCTCTCTCTCTCTCTCTCTCTCTCTCTCTCTCTCTCTCTCTCTCTCTCTCTCTCTCTCTCTCTCTCTCTCTCTCTCTCTCTCTCTCTCTCTCTCTCTCTCTCTCTCTCTCTCTCTCTCTCTCTCTCTCTCTCTCTCTCTCTCTCTCTCTCTCTCTCTCTCTCTCTCTCTCTCTCCAGATGAAGAATTGCTTGGATTAGTGATCCAATTTAATGAAATCCTCTGGTACATTCTGAACTGGTTCATTGCAATGGTGGTTGGGGAATATGAACTATTTGCTCTCAGTTCATACTTTACATAAGAATGGAGGAGACTGCAAGAGATCATTAGGCAGTTCCATGTCACTTACCACCTATCATCTCCATCCATAGAATTTTCTCATGTTCTCTTAAAACAACCCATTATTTTTTGTCTCTATTCTAGCCAACCGGCTTTTTTTTTCCTTAATTCTTTGATAATATGTTTGCCAGCCGGTCCTTCATATTCTTCTTCTTATTTTAGTCCCTCCCACTTACCCGGCAGGCAAGCTCTTCTTATAATTCCTTAGTTTCTCGTTATATTTGCCGGCCGGCCCTCCGTATCGTTGGTTTGGCCTTCCATTTCGTTGTTCATTTTAAGTTCTAACGTCTTCTAGGTCCTTTGCTTCTTGCTGTCCTTTCCGGCCGGCCTTCCCGTTGTACTCGTCGTCCCCGCGTGTGTCAAAGGTCCCCCGAGCTCCGAGTGGCCAGGAGGTTTTGTCACACTTTCGACCACACTGAGGAGGACATTTGAGATGGACCCTGAGAGCGCCTCCCTCGACAGAGGTTAACCCTTTCAGGTCCCAAGGGCCAAGTGAGCTACAGATCCTAAAAGCCCCCAATATGTAGAACATGAATTAATCCCCATCAGGTCCCAATTAACAAAATTAGCTTACCCTCAGTGGTTCTTGGATAAAGCAGAACTAGCTTTTTCAATCCCCCCTTCCACAAAGCCAAGTGTGTTGCAAAATCCCCTTGTTATTCCCTTTTCAGAGCTCATTACTCGTTTGTCCAAATTTCTTCCCAAAGACAAGGCAAATTTAATTCATAATTACCCGATACTATCAATAAGAATGTTAATGTTCATCGGAGGTTGAAAGAAAATCATATCCCAGGGCTTTACTCCCTTCCGTATAAAGATTGTAATCTAGCTTACATCGGTCAGACAGGGAGTCCTAAGGACAAGGTTGAACGAGCATAAAAGGTCAATCAGGTATGGTCAAAAAGTTCAGCCGTGTTCCAATCTGGTTGTGGGTTAATAAGGAAACTCGTAGAATCTATGATTATTTCTAAGGGTCAGTGGACCCCAGACACAATATCAGGACTATTCATTACAAAACAGATTGTTAATAGGTATCCTCCCCCTCCCCCTGACCCAACCTTTGGTCATCCTCAGGTCACGAGCGAATGAGGGTAGTGATATTGACTAATTCCCAGTTTCTTTTTACTTTGTAAGAGGTTGCTATTTAAGATAGCACACTCCTCCCACCTTGTACTACTGAAGAGGATTGCAGCTAGCAATCAAGATATATAATTCGCTTATTCAACTGTTTCTTTCGACTATATTGCTAGTTGTGATTTACAAACGTGTTACTATATTTTTCATTACTGATATATATATATATATATATATATATATATATATATATATATATATATATATTTGTGTGTGTGTGTGTGTGTGTGTGTGTGTGTGTGTGTGTGTGTGTGTGTGTGTGTGTGTGTGTATAATAATAATAATAATAATAGGTTTATTGAGATAGCAGTGATACACTGACAATAATACAATTGAGCACTTTTATGAGTATTATAGTAATTATAAGAGTGATATGAGTTTATTGTGCGGACAATGGATGGAATGGCACTGTTCTTGTATCGGTCAGTCCTCGGCGCTCTGATGGGCTTGATTTTGTTAGAATGCCGAGTTGCATGGCGGGTGGTTGTGGTGTTAGGTGGGAGGAAGTGACGGTGACGTGGGTGTAGCATTAGGTCCTGTCCAAACTTATTCAGTGCCTCACTGTGTTTGTCGGACAATCTTGGCAAGCTGAGGGTGGTGAGGGCGTGTTCGTATCCCTCATACTGACTACCCAAGATAATTCTGCATGCTCTTCTTTGTACATTCTCTAATTTGCTCCTCTGTGTGATGTTGAGTGATGATGACCAGGCTGGGGAGGCATACATGAGGGTGGGGAGTCCAAAGGTGGTGTAGACTCCCTTTAGATCTGGTGATGGGGTACCAAGGGACTTCAATCTGCGCAGCATGAAGAGTGCTGGTTCCAGTTAAGGTGTCGTCTATTGTGATGCCTAGTAGCTTGGCGGACTGGACCACCTGTCATTATTAGTATATTCTAAACTTATTATTGTTAGTATATTGAAAACACATCATTAGTATATTCTAAACTTGTGATTATTGGTACACATTAAAGTTATTATCAAAAGAACCATCAAAATTTGTTATAATTAGTATGTTCGAAACTTGTCTTTATCAATATATATTAAAGTTATCATTAGTATATACTAAAATTGTCATTATAAGTACACATTAAAGCTATCACCAATAATACCTTATAAACTTGTCGTTAGTAGTATATTCTATACTTGTCATTAAAGTTATAACTAATAGTATGTTCTTTGGTGGAAGGTAAGCTGAGAGTGGAGGATAGATGGAGAAGGAGGAAAGGGACAAAAGGTAGGGAGGTTCTTAGAGTGAACTCCTTGAATGAAAAGGAAAAGGAGAAGGAGTACGAAAAGAAGCTGAAGGAGGAGTGGGAGGGAGTAAAGGATAGAGCAGAGATGGGTGTGGAGGAGGAATGGGGATGGTTCAAGGAGGGAGTCTTAAAGTGTGCAAGGATGGTGTGTGGAACAAGAAGGACAGGGGGACATAGAAGAAAGGGTAGTGAATGGTGGGATGAGGAAACAAAGAAGGCTGTAGAAGAGAAGAAGCGAGCATTCACAGATCGGTTACAAAAGAGGACAGGGGAGTCATATGAGACGTACAAAGAAAAGAAAAGAGAAGTAAAGCAAAAGGTAAAGGAGGCAAAGAGGAGAGCAGATGTGAAATGGGGTAGGAGTATGACAGAAAATTTTGAAAGTAATAAAAAGATGTTTTGGAAAGAAATTAAGAGAGGAAGAGGAGGCGAATCAAGTAGGGAAGAAAAGGTAAAAGGTACAGATGGAGAGTTGATAATGGAAGAGATGGCAGTGAGGGGAAGATGGGCAGAATATTTTAGGGAGTTGCTGAATGTGAATGAGGATAGGGAAGGAAAGATAGCTGCAGTGGGAAATGCGAAGAAAATGAGAGTGATGAGTGAGGAGAATGGAGGAGAAATAAGGAAGGATGAGGTGAAGGCAGCTGTAAAGATGATGAAAGCAGGTAAGGCATGGTCTGGATGGATGTCATGCAGAATGTCTGAAAAAGGGAGGTGCAGTGATGGTGGACTGGTTGGTGAGGTTATTTAATGTTTGCTGGAGAGAGGGTAGAGTACCGGAGGACTGGAGTAGTGCCTGTATAGTTCCTCTTTACAAGGGAAAAGGGGACAAGTGTGAATGTAGTAATTTCAGAGGGATTAGCCTGTTGAGTGTAGTAGGGAAGGCTTTTGGGAGGATCTTAATTGAGAGGATTAGGAGAGGAACAGAGGGAGTAATTGGTGAGGAACAGTGTGGATTTAGGACGGGTAGAGGTTGTGTAGATCAGATCTTTGTGGTAAGACAGATATGTGAGAAAGCTATAGGAAAGGGGAAGGATGTTTTTTGGGCTTTCATGGATCTGGAAAAGGCTTATGATAGGGTAGACAGGAAGGCACTGTGGGAGGTTATGCAGATTTATGGGATAGGAGGAAAGCTTTTGGGAGCTGTCAAGAGTTTTTATGAGAGTAGTAGAGCATGTGTTAGGATTGGAAATGGAGAGAGTGAGTGGTTTGAAGTAAAGGTGGGACTTCGTCAAGGATGCGTTATGTCGCCCTGGCTGTTCAACTTATACATGGATGGGGTGGTGCGAGAGGTGAATGCTAGGGTAGTGAGTCAGGGATTGGAGATGGTTAAAGAAAATGGAGAAAAGTGGGAGGTGAGCCAGCTGTTGTTTGCGGACGACACTGCGCTTGTGGCAGGGTCAGAGGAGGGATTGAGGAAGCTGGTGGCAGAGTTTGGGAGAGTATGTGATAGAAGAAAGCTAAAGATAAATGTGGGTAAAAGTAAGGTGATGAGATGTACAAGGGGTGAAAGTGGCAGTAGACTGGAAGTGAACATTAAGGGAGAGCGACTGGAGGAAGTGGATAGTTTTAGATACTTGGGTGCAAGTGTAGCAGGAAAAGGTGGAGTGAAGGTGGAAGTAGAATGTAGATTGAGAGAAGCGAGTAAATGCCTTAGTGGTTTAAAGAGTGTAATGAGGAATAGACATTTGGGAATGGATGCGAAGAGGAGACTGTATGAAGGAGTGATTGTGCCAACAGCACTGTATGGGGCCGAAACGTGGAACATAAGAGAAGAAGAGAGAAGGAGTTAGAATGTGTTTGAGATGAGGTGTCTGAGAAGTATGGTGGGGGTTACTAGGCTAGATAGAGTGAGAAATGAGGAGGTGAGGAGGAGAACAGGGGTGAAAAAGGATTTGGGAGATAGGGTTGATGAAAGAATATTAGGATTGTTTGGACACATGGAAAGAATGAGTGAAGAAAGACTAGTAAAAGAGGTATGGAAGGCAGATGTGGAGGGAGTGAACATGAGGGGACGTCCTAGGATGAGGTGGATGGATGGGGTGAAGGGGGCTTTGGGGAAGAGGGGAATGTCTGTTGAGGAAGGAAGGGAGAGGACGGAAGACAGAGGTGAGTGGAGAATGGTTGTATATGGATGATACTAATAATGACAGCTAAAAAATATACAAATAATGAGAAGTTTAGAAGGTATTCATTATAGATTTCATTTGTACTAATAATGACAACTATAGAATATCCTAATAAGGACAAATTTGTAATATTCTAATTATGACAAGTTTAGAAGGTATTGTTAATGATAACTTTAATGTGTGCTATTAATAAAATGTTTAGAATATACTAATAATGACAAGTTTAGAAGGTACTATTGCATGATAACTTTAGAATATGCATGACAAATTTAGAATATGCTAATAATGGCAAGTTTGTAATATACAAATGATGTCAAGTTTTGAATATATTATTAATAATAGCTTTAATGTGTACTAATAATGACAAGTTTACAATATACGTTCAATGGAAGATACTGCTGATGACAACTTTTATGTGTACTAATAATGGAAAGACTAGAATATACAAATAATGACTTTAATATGTACTAATCATGAAAAAATAAAATATACTAAAAATGACAAGTTTGTAATACCCTAATAATGACAAGTTTAAAAGGTACATTAATAATGCATTTAACTTTGACAATTTTTGAAGGTATTGTTAATATGTTAATATGTACAAATTTATATTATTCTAATTATGACAAATTTAGAAGGTATTGTTAATGATAACTTTAATGTGCACTAGTAATAACAATTTAGAATATACTAATAATGACAAGTTTATAAGGTATTATTGCATGATAACTTTAATGTGCACTAATAATGACAAATTTAGAATATACAAATGATGTCAAGTTAGAATGTATTATTAATAATAGCTTTAATGTGTACTAATAATGACAATTTTACAATATATGTATAATGCAAGATACAGTTGATAACTTTTATGTGTACTAATAATGGAAAGACTAGAATATGCCAATAATGACTTTAATATGTACTAATCATGACAAAATTAAAATATACTAGAAATGACAAGTTTGTAATATCCTAATAATAACAAGTTATGAGGTACATTAATAATGTGTTTAACTTTGACAATTTTAGAAGGTATTGTTAATGTGTACTAATATTCAGAAGTTTACAATATACTAATAATATACTAATAATATTAGTACATATTAAACTTATCATCAACAATACTTTTTTAAAATTGTCGTTATTTGTATATTCTAAACATATCTTCTTTATATATCTTCATATATCTTTATATATCTGGTCATTATTAGTACACATTACAGTTATCACTATCTGTATGTTCCAAAGTTGTATTTTTTCTAAACTTGTCATTATTTGTATATTCAAAACTTATCATTATTAATACACATTACAGTTATCATTAATTACAACTTCTAATTTTGCTATTCCTAGTATTTTCTAAACTTTGCATTATCAATATATTTCAAGCATGTCATCACTACACATTAATATTAACGTTATCATTTTAATAACTTGCGGTTATTACAATATTCTAGACTTGTGAGTATTAGTCCACATTAAAGTTATCATTAATAGTGCCTTCTAAACTTCTCATTATTAGTATATTCTAAACTTGTCATTATTTGTGCACATTAAATTTTAATAGCACCTTATAAATTTGCCATTATTAGTATATCGTTATTAGTAAATATCAAAATTATCCTTAGCAGTACCTTGTAAACTTATTTTAGTATATTCTGAAACTGTCGTTATTAGTATATCATAACGTGTCATAATTAGTGTATTATAAATTAGTATATTCTAGACTTGTCATTATTAATATTATATTCTAAACTTATTATCGTTAGTATATTCTAAACACATTATCAGTATAATCTAAACTTGTGATTGTTGGCACACATTAAAGTTATCAAAAGATTAATCAAAACTTGTAATAATTAGCAACCCATATTAAAATTATCATTAGTATATACTAAAATTGTTATTATAGTACACATTAATGTTATCATTAATAGTACCTTATAAAATTGTCGTTAGTAGTACATTCTACACTTGTCATTAAAGTTATAACTAATAGTATGCTCTTTATTTGTCATTAATTGTTTATTCTAAACTTCTCATGATCAGAACATATTAAAGTTATCATTGATAGTACCTTTTCAATTGGTATTCTAAACTTGTCAGTCCTGGTAAAATCTAAAATTATCATTATTAGTAAACATTAAAATTATCATTAATAGTATCTTCTAAACCTGTCATTATTGACTGTTAACTTATTCATTGTTCATACATTTATTCATTAGATAATTTATTTATTTCATATTGCAGGTAAGATCTGTGGTCTGTGATATGGTTAACGGCGAGGGAAAGACAAGTAAGTCTATTTCTCTCTCTCTCTCTCACTCTCTCTCTCTCTCTCTCTCTCTCTCTCTCTCTCTCTCTCTCTCTCTCTCTCTCTCTCTCTCTCTCTCTCTCTCTCGCTCTCTCTCTCTCTCTCTCTCTCTCTCTCTCTCTCTCTCTCTCTCTCTCTCTCTCTCTCTCTCTCTCTCTCTCTCTCTCTCTCTCTCTCTCTCTCTCTCTCTCTCTCTCTCTCTCTCTCTCTCTCTCTCTCTCTCTCTCTCTCTCTCTCTCTCTCTCTCTCTCTCTCTCTCTCTCTCTCTCTCTCTCTCTCTCTCTCTCTCTCTCTCTCTCTCTCTCTCTCTCTCTCTCTCTCTCTCTCTCTCTCTCTCTCTCTCTCTCTCTCTCTCTCTCTCTCTCTCTCTCTCTCTCTCTCTCTCCAGATGAAGAATTGCTTGGATTAGTGATCCAATTTAATGAAATCCTCTGGTACATTCTGAACTGGTTCATTGCAATGGTGGTTGGGGAACATGAACTATTTGCTTTCAGTTCATACTTTACATAAGAATGGAGGAGACTGCAAGAGATCCTTAGGCAGTTCCATGTCACTTACCACCTATCATCTCCATCCATAGAATTTTCTCATCTTCTCTTAAAACAACCCATTATTTTTTGTGTCTATTTTCCTAGCCAACCGGCTTTTTCCCCTTAATTCTTTGTTAATATGTTTGCCAGCCGGTCCTCCATATTCTTCTTCTTATTTTGGTCCCTCCCACTTACCCGGCAGGCAAGCTCTTCTTATAACTCCTTAGTTTCTCGTTATATATGCCGGCCGGCACTCCGTATCGTTGGTTTGGCCTTCCATTTCGTTGTTCATTTTAAGTTCTAACGTCTTCTAGGTCCTTTGCTTCTTGCTGTCCTTTCCGTCGTCCCCGCGTGTGTCAAAGGTCCCCCGAGCTCCGAGTGGCCAGGAGGTTTTGTCACACTTTCGACCACACTGAGGAGGACATTCGAGATGGACCCTGAGAGCGCCTCCCTCGACAGAGGTTAACCCTTTCAGGTCCCAAGGGCCATGTGAGCTACAGATCCTAAAAGCCCCCAATATCTAGAACATGAATTAATCCCCATCAGGTCCCAATTAACAAAATTAGCTTACCCTCAGTGGTTCTTGGATAAAGCCTTAAGCCAAGGCAGAACTAGCTTTTTCAATCCCCCCTTCCACAAAGCCAAGTGTGTTGCAAAATCCCCTTGTTATTCCCTTTTCAGAGCTCATTACTCGTTTGTCCAAATTTCTTCCCAAAGACAAGGCAAATTTAATTCATAATTACCCGATACTATCAATAAGAATGTTAATGTTCATCGGAGGTTGAAAGAAAATCATATCCCATGGCTTTACTCCCTTCCGTATAAAGATTGTAATCTAGCTTACATCGGTCAGACAGGGAGTCCTAAGGACAAGGTTGAACGAGCATAAAAGGTCAATCAGGTATGGTAAAAAAGTTCAGCCGTGTTCCAACACGTGAATAAATTAAATCACCGGATGGATTGGGGAAAATCTGAACTTATTTACAAATCTGGTTGTGGGTTAATAAGGAAACTCGTAGAATCTATGATTGTTTCTAAGGGTCAGTGGACCCCAGACACAATATCAGGACTATTCATTACAAAACAGATTGTTAATAGGTATCCTCCCCCTCCCCCTGACCCAACCTTTGGTCATCCTCAGGTCACGAGCGAGTGAGGGTAGTGATATTGACTAATTCCCAGTTTCTTTATACTTTGTAAGAGGTTGCTATTTAAGATAGCACACTCCTCCGACCTTGTACTACTGAAGAGGATTGCAGCTAGCAATCAAGATATATAATTCGCTTATTCAACTGTTTCTTTCGACTATATTGCTAGTTGTGATTTACAAACGTGTTACTACATTTTTCATTACTGATATATATATATATATATATATATATATATATATATATATATATATATATATATATATATATATATATATATATATATATATGAATAAATTCGCTAGTGGACAGCGACATCAATCATACAATCTAAATAACCGTCGCGCAGAGGATTCGAACCACCGCCAGTAGACTCAAGAGAGTCCGCAGCACCCGCCTTAGACCACTCAACCATAGACGATCTAAAAGTGTATGAACTCGTAATCTATCTGATTACCGAGATGGGGAGGTTGCTAACTGCCCCCCATATAAACCCCCTTTTTACCATACACCTAATCGCACCAATGGGAATGGTAAGGACTAGATCGAATCCCCCTCACGCTTCTCGTCATCGTAACTATGTGAATAAATTCGCTAGTGGACAGCGACATCAATCATACAATCTAAATAACCGTCGCGCAGAGGATTCGAACCACCGCCAGTAGACTCAAGAGAGTCCACCACACCCGCCTTAGACCACTCAACCATAGACGATCTAAAAGTGTATGAACTCGTAATCTATCTGATTACCGAGATGGGGAGGTTGCTAACTGCCCCCCATATAAACCCCCTTTTTACCATACACCTAATCGCACCAATGGGAATCGTAAGGACTAGATCGAATCCCCCTCACGCTTCTCGTTATCGTAACTATGTGAATAAATTCGCTAGTGGACAGCGACATCAATCATACAATCTAAATAACCGTCGCGCAGAGGATTCGAACCACCGCCAGTAGACTCAAGAGAGTCCGCAGCACCCGCCTTAGACCACTCAACCATAGACGATCTAAAAGTGTATGAACTCGTAATCTATCTGATTACCGAGATGGGGAGGTTGCTTACTGCCCCCCATATAAACCCCCTTTTTACCATACACCTAATCGCACCAATGGGAATGGTAAGGACTAGATCGAATCCCCCTCACGCTTCTCGTCATCGTAATTATGTGAATAAATTCGCTAGTGGACAGCGACATCAATCATACAATCTAAATAACCGTCGCGCAGAGGATTCGAACCACCGCCAGTAGACTCAAGAGAGTCCGCAGCACCCGCCTTAGACCACTCAACCATAGACGATCTAAAAGTGTATGAACTCGTAATCTATCTGATTACCGAGATGGGGAGGTTGCTAACTGCCCCCCATATAAACCCCCTTTTTACCATACACCCAATCGCACCAATGGGAATGGTAAGGACTAGATCGAATCCCCCTCACGCTTCTCGTCATCGTAACTATGTGAATAAATTCGCTAGTGGACAGCGACATCAATCATACAATCTAAATAACCGTCGCGCAGAGGATTCGAACCACCGCCAGTAGACTCAAGAGAGTCCGCAGCACCCGCCTTAGACCACTCAACCATAGACGATCTAAAAGTGTATGAACTCGTAATCTATCTGATTACCGAGATGGGGAGGTTGCTAACTGCCCCCCATATAAACCCCCTTTTTACCATACACCTAATCGCACCAATGGGAATGGTAAGGACTAGATCGAATCCCCCTCACGCTTCTCGTCATCGTAACTATGTGAATAAATTCGCTAGTGGACAGCGACATCAATCATACAATCTAAATAACCGTCGCGCAGAGGATTCGAACCACCGCCAGTAGACTCAAGAGAGTCCGCAGCACCCGCCTTAGACCACTCAACCATAGACGATCTAAAAGTGTATGAACTCGTAATCTATCTGATTACCGAGATGGGGAGGTTGCTAACTGCCCCCATATAAACCCCCTTTTTACCATACACCTAATCGCACCAATGGGAATCGTAAGGACTAGATCGAATCCCCCTCACGCTTCTCGTTATCGTAACTATGTGAATAAATTCGCTAGTGGACAGCGACATCAATCATACAATCTAAATAACCGTCGCGCAGAGGATTCGAACCACCGCCAGTAGACTCAAGAGAGTCCGCAGCACCCGCCTTAGACCACTCAACCATAGACGATCTAAAAGTGTATGAACTCGTAATCTATCTGATTACCGAGATGGGGAGGTTGCTTACTGCCCCCCATATAAACCCCCTTTTTACCATACACCTAATCGCACCAATGGGAATGGTAAGGACTAGATCGAATCCCCCTCACGCTTCTCGTCATCGTAACTATGTGAATAAATTCGCTAGTGGACAGCGACATCAATCATACAATCTAAATAACCGTCGCGCAGAGGATTCGAACCACCGCCAGTAGACTCAAGAGAGTCCGCAGCACCCGCCTTAGACCACTCAACCATAGACGATCTAAAAGTGTATGAACTCGTAATCTATCTGATTACCGAGATGGGGAGGTTGCTAACTGCCCCCCATATAAACCCCCTTTTTACCATACACCTAATCGCACCAATGGGAATGGTAAGGACTAGATCGAATTCCCCTCACGCTTCTCGTCATCGTAACTATGTGAATAAATTCGCTAGTGGACAGCGACATCAATCATACAATCTAAATAACCGTCGCGCAGAGGATTCGAACCACCGCCAGTAGACTCAAGAGAGTCCGCAGCACCCGCCTTAGACCACTCAACCATAGACGATCTAAAAGTGTATGAACTCGTAATCTATCTGATTACCGAGATGGGGAGGTTGCTAACTGCCCCCCATATAAACCCCCTTTTTACCATACACCTAATCGCACCAATGGGAATGGTAAGGACTAGATCGAATCCCCCTCACGCTTCTCGTCATCGTAACTATGTGAATAAATTCGCTAGTGGACAGCGACATCAATCATACAATCTAAATAACCGTCGCGCAGAGGATTCGAACCACCGCCAGTAGACTCAAGAGAGTCCGCAGCACCCGCCTTAGACCACTCAACCATAGACGATCTAAAAGTGTATGAACTCGTAATCTATCTGATTACCGAGATGGGGAGGTTGCTAACTGCCCCCCATATAAACCCCCTTTTTACCATACACCTAATCGCACCAATGGGAATGGTAAGGACTAGATCGAATCCCCCTCACGCTTCTCGTCATCGTAACTATGTGAATAAATTCGCTAGTGGACAGCGACATCAATCATACAATCTAAATAACCGTCGCGCAGAGGATTCGAACCACCGCCAGTAGACTCAAGAGAGTCCGCAGCACCCGCCTTAGACCACTCAACCATAGACGATCTAAAAGTGTATGAACTCGTAATCTATCTGATTACCGAGATGGGGAGGTTGCTAACTGCCCCCCATATAAACCCCCTTTTTACCACACACCTAATCGCACCAATGGGAATGGTAAGGACTAGATCGAATCCCCCTCACGCTTCTCGTCATCGTAACTATGTGAATAAATTCGCTAGTGGACAGCGACATCAATCATACAATCTAAATAACCGTCGCGCAGAGGATTCGAACCACCGCCAGTAGACTCAAGAGAGTCCGCAGCACCCGCCTTAGACCACTCAACCATAGACGATCTAAAAGTGTATGAACTCGTAATCTATCTGATTACCGAGATGGGGAGGTTGCTAACTGCCCCCCATATAAACCCCCTTTTTACCATACACCTAATCGCACCAATGGGAATGGTAAGGACTAGATCGAATCCCCCTCACGCTTCTCGTCATCGTAACTATGTGAATAAATTCGCTAGTGGACAGCGACATCAATCATACAATCTAAATAACCGTCGCGCAGAGGATTCGAACCACCGCCAGTAGACTCAAGAGAGTCCGCAGCACCCGCCTTAGACCACTCAACCATAGACGATCTAAAAGTGTATGAACTCGTAATCTATCTGATTACCGAGATGGGGAGGTTGCTTACTGCCCCCCATATAAACCCCCTTTTTACCATACACCTAATCGCACCAATGGGAATGGTAAGGACTAGATCGAATCCCCCTCACGCTTCTCGTCATCGTAACTATGTGAATAAATTCGCTAGTGGACAGCGACATCAATCATACAATCTAAATAACCGTCGCGCAGAGGATTCGAACCACCGCCAGTAGACTCAAGAGAGTCCGCAGCACCCGCCTTAGACCACTCAACCATAGACGATCTAAAAGTGTATGAACTCGTAATCTATCTGATTACCGAGATGGGGAGGTTGCTAACTGCCCCCCATATAAACCCCCTTTTTACCATACACCCAATCGCACCAATGGGAATGGTAAGGACTAGATCGAATCCCCCTCACGCTTCTCGTCATCGTAACTATGTGAATAAATTCGCTAGTGGACAGCGACATCAATCATACAATCTAAATAACCGTCGCGCAGAGGATTCGAACCACCGCCAGTAGACTCAAGAGAGTCCGCAGCACCCGCCTTAGACCACTCAACCATAGACGATCTAAAAGTGTATGAACTCGTAATCTATCTGATTACCGAGATGGGGAGGTTGCTAACTGCCCCCCATATAAACCCCCTTTTTACCACACACCTAATCGCACCAATGGGAATGGTAAGGACTAGATCGAATCCCCCTCACGCTTCTCGTCATCGTAACTATGTGAATAAATTCGCTAGTGGACAGCGACATCAATCATACAATCTAAATAACCGTCGCGCAGAGGATTCGAACCACCGCCAGTAGACTCAAGAGAGTCCGCAGCACCCGCCTTAGACCACTCAACCATAGACGATCTAAAAGTGTATGAACTCGTAATCTATCTGATTACCGAGATGGGGAGGTTGCTAACTGCCCCCCATATAAACCCCCTTTTTACAACACACCTAATCGCACCAATGGGAATGGTAAGGACTAGATCGAATCCCCCTCACGCTTCTCGTCATCGTAACTATGTGAATAAATTCGCTAGTGGACAGCGACATCAATCATACAATTTAAATAACCGTCGCGCAGAGGATTCGAACCACCGCCTATAGACTCAAGAGAGTCCGCAGCACCCGCCTTAGACTACTCAACCATAGACGATCTAAAAGTGTATGAACTCGTAATCTATCTGATTACCGAGATGGGGAGGGTGCTAACTGCCCCCCATATAAACCCCCTTTTTACAATACACCCAATCGCACCAATGGGAATGGTAAGGACTAGATCGAATCCCCCTCACGCTTCTCGTCATCGTAACTATGTGAATAAATTCGCTAGTGGACAGCGACATCAATCATACAATCTAAATAACCGTCGCGCAGAGGATTCGAACCACCGCCAGTAGACTCAAGAGAGTCCGCAGCACCCGCCTTAGACCACTCAACCATAGACGATCTAAAAGTGTATGAACTCGTAATCTATCTGATTACCGAGATGGGGAGGTTGCTAACTGCCCCCCATATAAACCCCCTTTTTACCACACACCTAATCGCACCAATGGGAATGGTAAGGACTAGATCGAATCCCCCTCACGCTTCTCGTCATCGTAACTATGTGAATAAATTCGCTAGTGGACAGCGACATCAATCATACAATCTAAATAACCGTCGCGCAGAGGATTCGAACCACCGCCAGTAGACTCAAGAGAGTCCGCAGCACCCGCCTTAGACCACTCAACCATAGACGATCTAAAAGTGTATGAACTCGTAATCTATCTGATTACCGAGATGGGGAGGTTGCTAACTGCCCCCCATATAAACCCCCTTTTTACAATACACCTAATCGCACCAATGGGAATGGTAAGGACTAGATCGAATCCCCCTCACGCTTCTCGTCATCGTAACTATGTGAATAAATTCGCTAGTGGACAGCGACATCAATCATACAATTTAAATAACCGTCGCGCAGAGGATTCGAACCACCGCCTATAGACTCAAGAGAGTCCGCAGCACCCGCCTTAGACTACTCAACCATAGACGATCTAAAAGTGTATGAACTCGTAATCTATCTGATTACCGAGATGGGGAGGTTGCTAACTGCCCCCCATATAAACCCCCTTTTTACCATACACCTAATCGCACCACGTCTATGGATGAGTGGTCTAAGGCGGGTGCTGCGGACTCTCTTGAGTCTACTGGCGGTGGTTCGAATCCTCTGCGCGACGGTTATTTAGATTGTATGATTGATGTCGCTGTCCACTAGCGAATTTATTCACATAGTTACGATGACGAGAAGCGTGAGGGGGATTCGATCTAGTCCTTACCATTCCCATTGGTGCGATTAGGTGTATGGTAAAAAGGGGGTTTATATGGGGGGCAGTTAGCAACCTCCCCATCTCGGTAATCAGATAGATTACGAGTTCATACACTTTTAGATTGTCTATGGTTGAGTGGTCTAAGGCGGGTGCTGCGGACTCTCTTGAGTCTACTGGCGGTGGTTCGAATCCTCTGCGCGACGGTTATTTAGATTGTATGATTGATGTCGCTGTCCACTAGCGAATTTATTCACATAGTTACGATGACGAGAAGCGTGAGGGGGATTCGATCTAGTCCTTACCATTCCCATTGGTGCGATTAGGTGTATGGTAAAAAGGGGGTTTATATGGGGGGCAGTTAGCAACCTCCCCATCTCGGTAATCAGATAGATTACGAGTTCATACACTTTTAGATCGTCTATGGTTGAGTGGTCTAAGGCGGGTGCTGCGGACTCTCTTGAGTCTACTGGCGGTGGTTCGAATCCTCTGCGCGACGGTTATTTAGATTGTATGATTGATGTCGCTGTCCACTAGCGAATTTATTCACATAGTTACGATGACGAGAAGCGTGAGGGGGATTCGATCTAGTCCTTACCATTCCCATTGGTGCGATTGGGTGTATGGTAAAAAGGGGGTTTATATGGGGGGCAGTTAGCAACCTCCCCATCTCGGTAATCAGATAGATTACGAGTTCATACACTTTTAGATCGTCTATGGTTGAGTGGTCTAAGGCGGGTGCTGCGGACTCTCTTGAGTCTACTGGCGGTGGTTCGAATCCTCTGCGCGACGGTTATTTAGATTGTATGATTGATGTCGCTGTCCACTAGCGAATTTATTCACATAGTTACGATGACGAGAAGCGTGAGGGGGATTCGATCTAGTCCTTACCATTCCCATTGGTGCGATTAGGTGTATGGTAAAAAGGGGGTTTATATGGGGGGCAGTTAGCAACCTCCCCATCTCGGTAATCAGATAGATTACGAGTTCATACACTTTTAGATCGTCTATGGTTGAGTGGTCTAAGGCGGGTGCTGCGGACTCTCTTGAGTCTACTGGCGGTGGTTCGAATCCTCTGCGCGACGGTTATTTAGATTGTATATATATATATATATATATATATATATATATATGTGTGTGTGTGTGTGTGTGTGTGTCTATTCACTTGGTCTTTTTGGTTTTTGGATCACGTGTTGGACTCGTGATCGACTGCTATTTCCCTCCTGGAAGAGAGCTCAGTGTGTGTGTGTGTGTGTGTGTGTGTGTGTGTATGTGTGTGTGTGTGTGTGTGTGTGTGTGTGTGTGTGTGTGTGTGTGTGTGTGTGTGTGTGTGTGTGTGTATAATAATAATGATAATAATAATAATAATAATAATAATAATAATAATAATAATAATAATAATAATAATAATAATAATAATAATAATAATAATAATAATAATAATAATAATAATGATAATAATAATGATAATAATAATGATAATAATAATGATAATAATAATAATAATAATAATAATAATAATAATAATAATAATAATAATAATAATAATAATAATAATAATAATAATAATAATAATAATAATAATAATAATAATAATAATAATAATAGGTTTATTGAAATAGCAGTGATACACTGACAATAATACAATTGAGCCCTTTTATGAGTAATATAGTAATTATAAGAGTGATATGCTTAGTCTAAAATTTATAATGAGTTTATTGTGCGGACAATGGATGGCATGGCGCTGTCCTTGTATCGGTCAGTCCTCGGCGCTCTGATGGGCTTGATTTTGTTAGAATGCCGAGTTACATGGCGGGTGGTTGTGGTGTTAGGTGGGAGGAAGTGACGGTGACGTGGGTGTAGCATTAGGTCCTGTCCAAACTTATTCAGTGCCTCACTGTGTTTGTCGGACAATCTTGGCAAGCTGAGGGTGGTGAGGGCGTGTTCGTATCCCTCATACTGACTACCCAAGATAGTCTTCACGCTCTTCTTTGTACTTTCTCTAATTTGCTCCTCTGTGTGATGTTGAGTGATGATGACCAGGCTGGGGAGGCTGGGGAGTACGAAGGTGGTGTAGACTCCCTTTAGATCTGGTGATGGGGTACCAAGGGACTTCAATCTGCGCAGCATGAAGAGTTTGTAAGAGGCTGTCCTGATGATGTTGTTGATGTGCTGGTTCCAGTTAAGGTGTCGTCTATTGTGATGCCTAGTAGCTTGGCGGACTGGACCACCTGTCATTATTAGTATATTCTAAACTTATTATTGTTAGTATATTGTAAACACATCATTAGTATATTCTAAACTTGTGGTTATTGGTACACATTAAAGTTATTATCAAAAGAACCATCAAAATTTGTTATAATTAGTATGTTTGAAACTTGTCTTTATCAATATATATTAAAGTTATCATTAGTATATACTAAAATTGTCATTATAAGTACACATTAAAGCTATCACTAATAATACCTTATAAACTTGTCGTTAGTAGTATATTCTATACTTGTCATTAAAGTTATAACTAATAGTATGTTCTTAATTTGCCATTAATCGTATATTCTAAACTTGTCATGATCAGAACATATTAAAGTTACATTCTAAACTTGTCAGTGTAGGTAAAATCTAAAAGCGTCATTATTAGTAATCATCAAAGTTATCATTAATAGTAACTTCTAAACCTGTTATTATTGGAGTATTCTAGACTTGTTATTATTAGTATATTCTAAACTTATCACTATTAGTATACATTAAATATATCATTAACAGTATCATTAAATTTGTCATTATTATTTATCATTTATAGTACTTTCTAAACTTCTCATTAGTTGTATATTCTAAACATGTCAATATTAGTATATTTTAAGCATGTCTTCATTGGTATACGCTAAACTTATCTTTATTAGTATATTCTAAACACGTCATTATTAGCTCACATTGAATTTATCATTAATAGGACATTCTAAATTTATCAATACTAATACATTTTGAACTTTGCAATAAAATTACACTCTAAATTTGTCATTATCTTATATTTGTCATCATTATTATATTTCAAACTAGTACATGTCATTATTAGTATATTCATAACTCGTCATTATTAGTAAACGTTAAATTTATCAATAATAGTACCTTCTAATCTTGTTTTTATTGGTATATTCTAAACTTGGCATTATTATCATTAGTACTGTTACGGGACGGGCTGGTTATGTGAAGAGACGTTACGTATAACGGATAAGTGCTTAAGAACCAGCTCACTTCTAGAAGCCACTGTAGGACTGAATTATCTGGTCAGGGCCTAGATAATTCGTAAGACTAGAAGTAAAGGCAACAAAGAAGATTCCAGGAAAGGAATATTAAACTAGCGATAAAACTAGTAAACGAAATTATTAATAACATGGAAAATATTTACAGGCAATCAACACAAACGAGAATGGGCAGTTGGGTCAATGGGACCGTTACATGATTATAAGAATATGGAAAGTATCGTTCAAATAAGAAACACAAGATACGTATACAATATGGTACTATCTAAGTACAAAGAGATCAGGAACATGTATCAAAATAAGTAATAAGTACAAATATAAGTATAATGCAATGCAATGTATATAAGACACGTAATGTAGGCAAAAAGGGTGATCACTTCACACCAATCGTCTCATGAGTCCAAACTTCTATTTTTATCAAGAGAGCAATATGAGAGAAATGACAAGGTGTGAGTGATTTCCACCGCTTATATACCATTGGACCGGAAGCGGGATACTTCCGGTGAAGGGTGCGGGTGAGCGCAAAGGGGGGGGGGTAAGTTAACACACGTCAACATGGGTAGTTTTAAGACCCTCGACTCGCTTGAACAATCTACTTATTTAGTAACTGTCAAATCTGTGCGCTCCGAACTATTCAGGATTACTTCGCTTGTCTGTTTGTTCTACAAGAGTGCGCACATTTCTCCGCACGTAGGCAAGATTACATATAGTGGACGGGCGTTACTGCTTAACATTGTTACAATACATACATAGACAAGAAATATGAACATAGTTATGTAATACAAAGGAACACAATTCTATAACATAATTACACATATGACGTAATATCCAATATTATGTTACAGTACACATTAAAGTCATTAATACCTTCGCTTATTCAACAGTCCCTTCTAAACTTGTAATTATTAGTATATTCTAAACTTGTCAATATTAGTGCACATTAAGGTTATTATTTATAGTACGTTATAGTACGTTAAAACATGTCACTGTTACCATATTCTAAACTTTTATTATTAGTATACTCTAAAATTAACAATACTTTCTAAACTTGTCATTATTAATATATCTAAGCCTTTCATTATTAGTGTATTCTAAATGTGTCATTATTAGTACAAATTAGTCATCATTAATGGTATCTTCTAAACTTCTTTTTCAACTTGTTGTTATTGGTATATTCTCTATTTGTTATTATTAGTACACAATAAAGATATTATTAATTGTATATTCACATTCTTCATTGTTAGTATATTCTAAAGTTATCATTATTAGTACACATTAACGTTATCTTTACAGATACCTTTTTTTTATTGTTATATTTTAAACTTGTCTGTGTTAGTATAATCTATTTTATTTCTATTATTACTACAAATAGTACCTTATAAACTTTCTTTATATGTATATTTTAAACTTGTCTATATTATTACATATTAACGTTATCATTAATAGTACCTTCTAAACTTATCATTATTACTATATTCTAAATTTTAAAGTTATCATTAATAGTACCTTCTAAACTTGTCATTATTAGTACACATTGTAGTTAACAGTTATAGTAACTTCTCAACTTGTTATTATTAGCATATTCTAAACTTGTCTTAATTAGTATATTGTAAACTTTCATTATTAGTACACATTAAAATTTTCATTAACAGTACCTTCTAAACTTCTCATTATTACGTGTCATTATTAGTACATATCTAAGTTATCATTAATAGGATCTTTTAAACTTATCATTATTGCTATATCATGTCAATATTAGATTCTTCTAAACTTGGCATTATCTTTTATTCTAAACTTTTTATTACTGGTATTTCGTTAACAGTACCTTTTAATATAAACTTCTCATTATTACGTGTCATTATTAATACATATTTAAGTTATCATTAATAGGATCTTTTCCATTCATCATTATTGCTATATTCTAAACATGTCAATATTAGATTCTTCTAAACTTGTCATTATCTTTTATTCTAAACTTTTTATTACTTGTATATAAAACCTTTAAGTATTAGTACATTCTAAAGTTATCATTAATAGTATTTTCTAAGCTTGTCATTATTAGTATATTGAAAAGTTATCATTGATAGTATTTTCTAAACTTATCATTATTAGTATATTCAAAACTTGTGATTATTACTAAATTTTAAGGTTATCATTAATAGTTTCTTCTAAAACTGTCATTTTTAGTATATTCTTTGGTATATATCAAAGTTGTCATTAATAGTGCCTGCCCAGTCTTTATTTGTATATTCTAAACTTGTCATTATTACCACATTAGCACATATTAAATCTAACCGTAATATTACAAAATTGTCATTACTAGCATATTCTTAATTTGTCATTATTAGTGCACATTAAAGTTATACCTTCTAAAATTGTCATTATTAGTATATTCTAAACACGTTAAGATTAATAACATATTAAATCTATCATTATTAGTGTATTCTAAGCTTGGTAAAATTAGTATATTCTAAAGATGTCGTTATTAGTATATTCTAATAATGATGATTATAGAACATGCTAATAATGATCATATTAAAGATACTATTAATGAGAACTTTAAAGTGTACTATTAATGACGTTTAGAATATACTAATAATGAAATTTTAGAATATTTCATTAATGATAACTTTAAAGTGTACCAATAGTGGCAAGTACATGTTGAGAAAGTACTATTAATGATAACTCTAATATGTACTCATAATCACATGTTTAGAATATACTAATATCGATAAGTTTAGAAGGTACTATTAATGATGTACTAATAAATCTAATGTGTTCTAAAAATGACAAGCTTAGAATATACTAATATATTGATTCTGAAGGCACTGTTAATGAGTGCTAATAATGAGAATTTTAGAACATACCAATAGTGATAAGTTTAGAAGGTACTAATAAAAAAAATTGTATTATTAATGAAAAGTATATCATATGATGATAATAGCAACTTTTTAATAATGAAAGTTTCCTGTCTACTAATTATGATAAGTTTAGAATATACAAATAGTAACAGGTTTAGAAGGAACTATTACTGATAGCTATAAGGTATTCTAAAATGGACAATTTATAATATTCTAATAATGGCATGTTTAGAATATACTAACATTGAGAAGTTTAGAAGGTACTATTAATGAAAACTTTAATGTTAATAATAATGAAAAGTTTAGAATATACTAACAATGGCAAGTACAACTAAAAATTACCATTGTAAACTTATCATTACTTCTATATTCTAAACTTGTCATTAATAGTACACATTAAAGTTATCACTAATAGCACTATCTAACCATTAGAATATTCTAAACATATCTTCATTGGCATGTTCTAAACTTTTCATTATTTTCTTATTAAGATATATTCTAAACATGGCAATATTAGTGTATTCTAAAGTTGTCATTATTCTAAACTTGTCATTATCATTATATTCTAAACTTGTTAGTATTAATATACATGATTAGTAGCACTTTCCAAAGTTGTCATTATTCGTGTATTCTAACTTTGTCATTACACATTCTCAACTTTCATAATATTTTTTAATATTTGTAGTTTAGAAGGTACTATTAATGAAATCTTTAATGAAAGTTTAGAATATACTAACAATGGCAAGTACAACTAAAAATTACCATTGTAAACTTATCATTACTTCTATATTCTAAACTTGTCATTAATAGTACACATTAAAGATATCACTAATAGCACTATCTAACCATTAGAATATTCTAAACATATCTTCATTGGCATGTTCTAAACTTTTCATTATTTTCTTATTAAAATATATTCTAAACATGGCAATATTAGTGTATTCTAAAGTTGTCATTATTCTAAACTTGTCATTCTAAACTTGTTTGTATTAAAATACATGATTAGTAGCACTTTCACTTACACATTCTCAACTTTCATAATATTTTCTAATATTTGTTATTATTAGTATCCTCTACAATTGCCATTATTAGTGCATATCAAAGTTATCATTAATAGTACCTTCTAAGCTTGTCCTTATTAAACATATGATTATGAGTACATATTAGAGTTATCATTAATAGTACTTAACAAATTAATATTAACTATAACTTTAAGGTGTCTTAATAATGACAAAATTAGAATATACTAATGCATGCATAGAATTAAAAGTTTAGAATATACTCTTCAAGAATATACTAATAATGATAAGTTTAGAAGGTTCTATTAATGATAACTTTATTTTGTACATATAATGACAAGTTTAGCATATAAGTTTACTAGGTACTATTAATGATAACTTTAATATGTATTAGTAAATACAAGTTTCGACCATATTAAGTTTAAAAATTACAAATAATGACAACTTTAGAAGATACTATATATGATAACTTTAATTGTACTAATAATGACCAGAACGTGCTAATGACAAATTTAGAATGTACTATAAATGAAAACTTTAATGTCTTCTAATAATTAATGTTTGAAATATACTAATAATGACAAGTTTAAGGGCACTATTAATGATAGCTTTAATATGTGCTAATAATCGCAAGTTTACAATATTGTAATAATGACAAGTTTAGAAGGTTATATTAATGATAACGTTAATGTGTAGTAATAATGACATGTTTGAATTATATTGAATATTGAATTATATTGAATTATATTGAATTATATTGAATTATATTGAATTATAAGTTTAAAAAATACTAATAATAGCAAAATTAGAAGTTGCAATGAATGATAACTATAGTACGTACTAATAATGATTAGTTTTGAATAAACTAACAATGTCATGTTTAGAAGACACTACTAATGATAACTTTAAAACAATTTTAGAATATACCAACAATGACAAGTTTAGAATAATGATAAACTTTGGAATATATTAGTATTGCCAAGCTTAGGTCCTAAGAATGATAACTCTTATGTGTACTAATAATGACAAGTTTGGAATACCAAAGAAGATATGTTTATTATATACTAATACTGATATGTTTGGAATATAAGAACAATGACAACTTTAGAAAAATATTGTTAATGATAACTTTAATGTGTAGTAATAATGACGTGTAGAATATACTAATAATGACAAATTTAGAATATACTAACAATGTCAGGTTTAGAATAATTACAAAGTTAGAAGGTATTATTAATGATATATTTAATGTGTACTAATAATAGCGAGTTTAAAATATACTAAAAATGACAAATTTTAGAATAATGACGTTTAGAATACTAATGATAAGCTTAGACGATAATATTTATGATAACTTCACTGTGTACAAGTTTATTAATCATGACAAGTTTAGAAATTACTAATAATCACAACTTTAGAAGGTACTATATATTGTAACTTTAATTTGTACTAATAATGACAAGTTTAGAACATACTAATAATGACAAAGTAAAAGGTACTATAAATGAAAACTTCCATGTCATCTAATAATTAATGTTTGGGATATACTAATAATGACAAGGTACTGTTGATGATCATTTTAATGTGTACCAATAACGACAAGCTTGGAATATATGAATATTGACATCGCTAGAAAATATTGATGATATCTTTAATGTGCAGTAATAATGACATTTATAATATACTATTGATAACTTTAACGTGTACTAATAAAGAGAAGCTTTTAATGATAATCTAAATATGTATTAACAATAACAAGTTTATAATATACAAATATTGACAAGTGTAGAGAGTACTATTGATAATAAATTGAATATGTACTAAAATGACAAATTTAGAAAGATACTATTAATGATAACTTTAAAGTGTAGTTACAAAAACAAGTTTATAGCGTACTATTAATGGTAACTTTAATGTGTACTAATAATAACAAGTTTAAAATACAGTAATAATGAGAAATTCAGTAATTACAAATAATTACAAATTAAGAAAACACCAACAATGAGAAGTTTAAATTATAAAAAAAAATGAGATGTTTAAAAAGTAGTATTAATGATAACTTATATGGCAAATGGCAAATGATGACAAGTTTAGAATATACTAATAAACAGTTAAGAAAACTTTAGAAGATAAGTTTAAAATATACTGATAATGCCAAGTTTAATAAAATAATACCGACGATTTTAGGTGCCAATGTGTGCTAATGTGGTAATAATAACGAGTTTAGAATACACTAAAATAGCATTTTTGTAAAAAAAAAACAGGTAAAAATAGGTTCAGAAGGTACCTTAATGACAACTTTTAGAAGGTACTATTAATGATAAGTTTAATGTGTACTAATATAAAAAGGTACAATATACTAATAAGGGTAAGTTTAGCAGTTACTATAACTGATAACGTTAATTGGTACTAATTACGATAAGCTCAAAATATACTAATAATGACAACTTTAGAAGGTACTATTAATGATAACTTTGATGTCTATTAATAGTGATAAGTATAGTATATACTATTAATGAGTTTAGAATATACTAATAATGACAAGTTTAGATAATTTTATGTGAAATGATGAAAAGTTTAGAATTTTGACAATTCATAATAAAAATGAGAAGTTTAGAAAAAACATATAGTGTTTAGCAGATACTATTAGTAAAATCTTTAATGTGTCCTAATAATTACTTTAATGAGTACTAATAATGAAAAAATACAAAATACTAGTAATGACAAGTCTAGAATATACCTTTAATGATAACTTTAATATGCACTAATAGTAACAAGTTTAGAATAACATGCTCAGTCGGAACTATTGATAACTTTGATATGAGAACTTTAGAATATTGTCGATACTACTATTAATGATAAATATAATGTGGACTAATAATTAAAATATTAGAAAATTTTATTTATAATAACTAAATATGTTTTGATAATGACAATTTATTTAGAAGGTTTTATTAAATAGCTTTGATATGTACAAATATTGAATAATTTAGAATATACTAATAATGACAGCTAAGAAATATACAAATATGAAGGTATACATTATAGATTTCATTTGTACTAATAATGACAACTATAGAATATCCTTATAAGGACAAATTTATAATATTCTAATTATGGCAAGTTTAGAAGGTATTGTTAATGATAACCTTAATGTGTACTATTAATAAAATGTTTAGAATATACTAATAATGACAAGTTTAGAAGGTACTATTGCATGATAACTTTAATGTACACTAATAATGAAAAATTTAGAATATGCTAATAATAATAAATTTAGAATATGCTAATAATGGCAAGTTTGTAATATACAAATGATGTCAAGTTTAGAATGTATTATTAATAATAGATTTAATATGTACTAATAATCACAAGTTTACAATGTACGTTTAATGGAAGATACAGCTGATGACAACTTTTATGTGTACTAATAATGGAAAGACTAGAATATACAAATAATGACTATAATATATACTAATCAGGAAAATAAAATATACTAAAAATGACAAGTTTGTAATACCCTAATAATGACAAGTTTAAAAGGTACATTAATAATGCATTTAACTTTGACAATTTATTTAGAAGGTTTTATTAAATAGCTTTGATATGTACAAATATTGAATATTTT
Organism: Oratosquilla oratoria; assembly: GCF_046742065.1. Classification (NCBI taxonomy): domain Eukaryota; kingdom Metazoa; phylum Arthropoda; class Malacostraca; order Stomatopoda; family Squillidae; genus Oratosquilla; species Oratosquilla oratoria. The sequence continues at coordinate 142,197 of NC_134805.1, forward strand.
AGAATATACTAATAATGACAGCTAAAAAATATACAAATATGAAGGTATACATTATAGATTTCATTTGTACTAATAATGACAACTATAGAATATCCTAATAAGGACAAATTTATAATATTCTAATCATGGCAAGTTTAGAAGGTATTGTTAATGATAACCTTAATGTGTACTATTAATAAAATGTTTAGAATATACTAATAATGACAAGTTTAGAAGGTACTATTGCATGATAACTTTAATGTGCACTAATAATGAAAAATTTAGAATATGCTAATAATAATAAATTTAGAATATGCTAATAATGGCAAATGATGTCAAGTTTAGAATGTATTATTAATAATAGCTTTAATATGTACTAATAATGACAAGTTTACAATGTACGTTTAATGGAAGATACAGCTGATGACAACTTTTATGTGTACTAATAATGGAAAGACTAGAATATACAAATAATTACTATAATATGTACTAATCAGGAAAATAAAATATACTAAATATGACAAGTTTGTAATACCCTAATAATGACAAGTTTAAAAGGTACATTAATAATGCATTTAACTTTGACAAGATTTGAAGTTATTGTTAATATGTTAACGAGGCCAATTTTATATTATTCCAATTATGACAAATTTAGAAGGTATTGTTAATAATAATAATAACAAGTTTATAAGGTACTATTGCATGATAACTTTAATGTGCACTAATAATGACAAATTTAGAATATACAAATGATATCAAGTTTAGTATGTATTATTAATAATAGCTTTAATGTGTACTAATAATGACAATTTTACAATATATATATAATGCAAGATACAGTTGATGACAACTTTTATGTGTACTAATAATGGAAAGACTAGAATATACCAATAATGACTTTAATATGTACTAATCATGAAAGAATTAAAGTATACTAGAAATGACAAGTTTGTAATATCCTAATAATGTTTAAAAGGTAGTATTAATGATAACTTATATGGCAAATGGCAAATGATGACAAGTTTAGAATATACTAATAAAAATTTAAGAAAACTTTAGAAGATAAGTTTAAAATATACTGATAATGACAAGTTTAATAATATAATACCGACGATTTTAGAAGGTGCCAATATGTGCTAATGTGGTAATAATAACGAGTTTAGAATACACTAAAATAGCATTTTTGTAACAAACAGGTAAAGCTAGGTTCAGAAGGTACCTTAATGACAATTTTTAGAAGGCACTATTAATGATAAGTTTAATGTGTACTAATGTAAAAAGATACAATATACTAATAAGGGTACGTTTAGCAGGTACTATAACTAATAACGTTAATTGGTACTAATTACGATAAGCTCAGAATATACTAATAATGACAAATTTAGAAGGTACTATTAATGATAACTTTGATGTCTATTAATAGTGATAAGTATAGTATATACTATTAATGAGTTTAGAATATACTAATAATGACAAGTTTAGATAATTTTATGTGAAATGATGATGAAAAGTTTAGAATTTTGACAATTCATAATATAAATGAGAAGTTTAGACAAAAAAACATATAGCGGTTAGCAGATACTATTAGTAAAATCTTTAATGTGTACTAATAATTACTTTAATGAGTACTAATAATGAAAAAATACAAAATACTAGTAATGACAAGTAGAATATACTTTTAATGATAACTTTGATATGAGAAGTTTAGAATATACTAATAATGAATATTGTCGATACTACTATTAATGATAAATATAATGTGTACTAATAATTAAAATTTTAGAAAATTATATTTATAATAACTTTAATATGTTTTGATAATGACAATATTGAATAATTTAGAATATACTAATAATGACAGCTAAAAAATATACAAATAATGAGAAGTTTAGAATATACTAATAATGACAAGTTTATAAGGTACTATTGCATGATAACTTTAATGTGCACTAATAATGACAAATTTAGAATACGCAAATGATGTCAAGTTTAGAATGTATTATTAATAATAGCTTTAATGTATATATAATGCAAGATACAGTTGATGACAACTTTCATGTGTACTAATAAAGACTAGAATATACCAATAATGACTTTAATATGTACTAATCATGACAAAATTAAAATATACTAGAAATGACAAGTTTGTAATATCCTAATAATAAGAAGTCTAGGAGGTACATTAATAATGCATTTAACTTTGACAATTTTAGAGGGTATTGTTAATGTGTACTAATAATCAGAAGTTTACAATATACTAATAATGAGAGGTTTAGAAGGTACAGGTATGTGTACTAATAATGGAAAGATTAGAATATACCAATAATTAAAAGTTTAAAAGGTACTGTTCAAGATAACTTTAATTTGTACTAATAATAAGCAAGTTTATAATATACTAATAGAGACAAGTTTAGAAGATAAATGATAAACTCAATATACTAATAGTAAAAAACTAATGATAAAAATACTAATAATAAAAAATTTAGAATATGGTAATAATAACAAGTATAGAAGGTACTATTAATGATAACTATAATCTGTGACAAGTTTAGAATAGAAGTTTAGCAGGTAGTATTATTGACAATTTCATAATGCACTAAAAATGAAAAGTTTGGAAGGTGTTATTAATGATAACGTTAATCTGTATTTGGAATCTAATAATAATAACTTTAATGTGTTATCAAAATGAAAAGTTTAGAATATACTGATAACGAGAAGTTTAGAATAAGTTAATAATGACAATTTTATAATGCAATTTTAATGATAAATTTAATGTGTACTAGTAATAGTAACCTTAAAGTGAACTAATAGTGACATATTTAGAGTATACTAAAGTTTGGAATATACAAATAAAGACCAGGTAGGTACCATTAATGGCAACTTTAATGTATACCAATAATGAGATGCTTAGAATATACTAAAAATGACAGTTTTAGAAGGAACTATTAATGATAGTATAGTAATAATGACAAGTTTTTAAGAATCTAATATTGATAAATTTAAAAGATCCTATTAATGATAACTTATATATGTACTACTAATGACACGTAATAATGAGAAGTTTAGAAGGTACTGTTAATGAAAACTTTAATGTGTACTAATATTGAAGTTTATAATATACTAATAAAGACAAGTTTAGAATATACAAATAATAACAAGTTGAGAAGTTACTATAACTGTTAACTACAATGTGTACTAATAATGACAAGTTTAGAAGGTACTATTAATGATAACTTTAAAATTTAGAATGTAGTAATAATGATAAGTTTAGAAGGTACTATTAACGATAACGTTAATATGTACTAATATAGACAAGTTTTAAATATATATATATATATATCTATATATATAATATATATATATATATATATATATATATATATATATAAAGAAAGTTTATAAGGTACTATTTGTAGTAATAATGAAAATTAGATTATACTAACACAGACAAGTTTAGAATATGAAAATAAGGAAAATATTAGAAGATATTTGTAAAGATAACATTAATGTGTACTAATAATGATAATTTTAGAATATACTAATAATGAAGAATGTGAATATACAAATAATAATGTTTTTATTGTGTGCTAATGATAAATATAGAATATACCAATAACGGCAATAACTATCAATGATGACTAATTATGACACGTTTAGAATACACTAATAATGAAAGCATACTAATAATAAAAGTTTAGAATATGGTAACAGTGACAAGTTTTTAACGTACTATAAATAATAACTTTAATGTGTACTAATATTGACAAGTTTAGAATATACTAATAATTACAAGTTTAGAGGGGACTGTCAATGATAAGTTTATAAGGTACTATTACTGACTTTAATGTGTACTAATGATAATAATGCCAGGTTTAGAGCATACTAATAAAACAAGATTAGAAGGTACTGATAATGATAAATTTAATGTGTACTAATAATGGCAAGATTAGAACATGCTATTAATGGTAAACTTTAATGTTTACTAATAATAATGAGTTATGAATATACTAATAATGACATGATCTAGTTTAAAATATAATAATAATGACAAAGATTAGAATGTACTTATATTGCAAAGCTCAAAATGTACTAGTAATGATAAGTTTAGAACGTCCTATTAATGATAAATTTAATGTGAGCTAATAATGACGTGTTTAGAATATACAAAAAATGATAAGTTTAGAGTATACCAATGAAGACATGTTTAGAATATACTAATAATAAATGTGTAGAATATACCAATAATGAGAAAATTATAAAGTACTATAAATGATAAATAATAATGACAAGTTTAAAGATACTATTAATGATATATCTAATGTGTACTAATAATGATAAGTTTAGAATATACGAATAATGACAAGTCTAGAATACTCCAATAATGACAGGTTTAGAAGATACTATTAATGATAATTTTAATGTTTACTAATAATGATAATTTTAGATTTTACCAGGACTGACAAGTTTAGAATACCAATTGAAAAATTGATAACTTTAATATGTTTTGATCATGACAAGTTTAGAATATACGATTAATGACAAATAAAGAGCATACTATTAGTTATAACTTTAATGACAAGTGTAGAATGTACTTCTAACGACAAGTTTATAAGGTACTATTAGTGATAACATAAATGTGTACTATAATAATAATTTTAGTATATACTAATGATAATTTTAATATAGGTTGATAAAGACAAGTTTCGAACATACTAATTATAACAAGTTTTGATTAATCTTTTGATAATAACTTTAATGTGTGCCAACAATCACAAGTTTAGGTTATACTAATAATGTGTTTAGAATATACTAACGATAATAAGTTTAGAATATAATATTAATAATGACAAGTTTAGAATATACTAATTTATAATACACTAATTGTGACACGTTTAGGATATACTAATAACGACAGTTTCAGAATATACTAAAATAAGTTTACAAGGTAATGCTAAGGATAATTTTGATATTTACTAAATTTATAAGGTGCTATTAAAATTTAATGTGCACAAATAATGACAAGTTTAGAATATACTAATAATGAGAAGTTTAAAATGTTAACGATAATAAGTTTAGAATATAATATTAATAATGACAAGTTTAGAATATACTAATTTATAATACACTTATTGTGACACGTTTAGGATATACTAATAACGACAGTTTCAGAATATACTAAAATAAGTTTACAAGGTACTGCTAAGGATAATTTTGATATTTACTAATAACGATATACTAATAATGGCAAATTTATAAGGTGCTATTAAAATTTAATGTGCACAAATAATGACAAGTTTAGAATATACTAATAATGAGAAGTTTAGAAGGATAATTTTAATGTGTAATATTGTAATAACCGCAAGTTATTAAAATGATAACGTTAATGTTCATGTGTAGTAATGACATGCTTGAAATGCAAAGTTTAGAAAATACTAGGAATAGCAAAATTAGAAGTTGCAATTAATGATAACTGTAATGTGTACTTGTTATTATCAGTATCCTCTAAAATTGCCATTATTAGTGCATATCAAAGTTATCATTAATAGTACCTTCTAAGCTTGTTCTTATTAAACATGTGATTATGAGTACATATTAGAGTTATCATTAATAGTACTTAACAAAATTAGAATATACTAATAATGGCATGTATGGAATATATTTAGAATTAAAAGTTTAGAATATACTAAGATTGTCAAGTTTAGGAGATACTCTTCAAGATAACTTTAATGTGTAGAAATAATGACAATTGTGGAATATACTAATAATGATAAGTTCAGAAGGTTCTATTAATGATAACTTTATTTTGTACATATAATGACAAGTTTAGCATATAAGTTTACAAGGTACTGTTAATGATAACTTTAATATGTATTAGTAAATACAAGTTTCGACCATATTAAGTTTAAAAATTACAAATAATGACAACTTTAGAAGATACTATATATGATAACTTTAATTGTACTAATAATGACCAGAACGTGCTAATGACAAATTCAGAATGTACTATAAATGAAAACTTTAATGTCTTCTAATAATTAATGTTTGAAATATACTAATAATGACAAGTTTAAGGGCACTATTAATGATAACTTTAATATGTGCTAATAATAGCAAGTTTACAATATTGTAATAATGACAAGTTTAGAAGATTATATTAATGATAACGTTAATGTGTAGTAATAATGACATGTTTGAATTATATTGATAATGCAAAGTTTAGAAAATATTAATAATAGCAAAATTAGAAGTTGCTATTAATGATAACTATAGTACGTACTAATAATGATTAGTTTTGAATAAACTATCAATGTAATGTTTAGAACACACTATACCAACAATGACAAGTTTAGAATAATGATAAACTTTGGAATATATTAGTATTGCCAAGCTTAGAATATACTAATAGTGATAAGTTTACAAGGTCCTAACAATAATAACTCTAATGTGTGCTAATGATGACAAGTTTGGAATACCAAAGAAGATATGTTTAGTATATACTAATACTGATATGTTTCGAACATAAGAACAATGACAACTTTAAAAAATATTGTTAATCATTAACTATTTTTTAAAGTTGTCATTAATGTGTAGAAATAATGACAAGTGTAGAATATACTAACAATGTCAGGTTTAGAATAATGGCAAGTTTAGAATACACTAATAATTACAAAGTTAGAAGGTATTATCAATGATAAATTTAATGTGTACTAATAATAGCGAGTTTAGAATATACTAAGAATGACAAATTTAGAATAATGACATGTAAAGATAAGTTCAGAAGGTACCTTAATGACAACTTCTAGAAGGTACTATTAATGATAAGTTTAATGTGTACTAATATAAAAAAAAGGTACAATATACTAATAAGGGTAAGTTTAGAAAGCACTATAACTGATAACGACAAGGTAAGAATATACTAATAATGACAAATATAGAAGGTACTATTAATGATAACTTTGATGTCTCTTAATACTGATAAGTTTAGAAGATACTATTAATGAGTTAAGAATATACTAATAAGGTACTATTAATGATAACTTTGATGTCTATTAATAGTGATAAGTTTAGTATAATGAGTTTAGAATATACTAATAATGACAAGTTTAGATAAATTGTATGTGAAATGATGATGAAAAGTTTAGAATTTTGACAATTTATAATAAAAATGAGAAGTTCAGAAAAAAAACATATAGCGTTTAGCAGATACTATTAGTAAAATATTTAATGTGTACTAATAATGATAGAGATACAAAATACTAGTAATGACTGGTCTAGAATATACTTTTAATGATAACTCTAATATGCACTAATAGTAACAAGTTTAGAATAACATGCTCAGTCGGAACTATTGATAACTTTGATATGAGAAGTTTAGAACACACTAATAATGAATATTGTCGATACTACTATTAATGATAAATATAATGTGTACTAATAATGACAAGTTTAGATAAATTGTATGTGAAATGATGATGAAAAGTTTAGAATTTTGACAATTTATAATAAAAATGAGAAGTTTAGAAAAAAACATATAGCGTTTAGTAGATACTATTAGTAAAATATTTAATGTGTACTAATAATGAAAAAGATACAAAATACTAGTAATGACTAGTCTAGAATATACTTTTAATGATTGCTCTAATATGCACTAATAGTAACAAGGTTAGAATAACATGCTCAGTCGGAACTATTGATAACTTTGATATGAGAAGTTTAGAACACACTAATAATGAATATTGTCGATACTACTATTAATGATATATATAATATGTACTAATAATTAAAATTTTAGAAAATATTTATAATAACTTTAATATATTTTAATAAAGACAATTTAGAAGGTTTTGCTTTGACATGTACAAATGTTGAATAATTTAGAATATACTAATAATGACAGCTAAAAAATATACAAATAATGAGAAGTTTAGAAGGTATTCATTATAGATTTCATTTGTACTCATAATGACAACTATAGAATATCCTAATAAGGACAAATTTATAATATTCTAATTATGACAAGTTTAGAAGGTATTGTTAATGATAACTTTAATGTGTGCTATTAATAAAATGTTTAGAATATACTAATAATGACAAGTTTAGAAGGTACTATTGCATGATAACTTTAGAATATGCATGACAAATTTAGAATGTGCTTATAATGGCAAGTTTGTAATATACAAATGATGTCAAGTTTTGAATATATTATCAATAATAGCTTTAATGTGTACTAATAATGACAAGTTTACAATATACGTACAATGGAAGATACTGCTGATGACAACTTTTATGTGTACTAATAATGGAAAGACTAGAATATACAAATAATGACTTTAATATGTACTAATCATGAAAAAAATAAAATATACTAAAAATGACAAGTTTGTAATACCCTAATAATGACAAGTACAATTTAGAATATACTAATAATAACAAGTTTATAAGGTATTATTGCATGATAACTTTAATGTGCACTAATAATGACAAATTTAGAATATACAAATGATGTCAAGTTTAGAATCTATTATTAATAATAGCTTTAATGTGTACTAATAATGACGATTTTACAATATATGTATAATGCAAGATACAGTTAATAACTTTTATGTGTACTAATAATGGAAAGACTAGTATATGCCAATAATGACTTTAATATGTACTAATCATGAAAAAATTAAAATATACTAGAAATGACAAGTTTGTAATATCCTAATAATAACAAGTTATGAGGTACATTAATAATGTATTTAACTTTGACAATTTTAGAAGGTATTGTTAATGTGTACTAATAATCAGGGGCCGTATACACAAAACTTTTTTTGTTAGCCTTAACAATCTCTGCTAGCTAACAGAAAACCACTAAAAGTTATACACCAATGCTTAACTAACAACATTTAGCTAGTAAACAGTTGTTTGTCAAGTTGCGCTAAACAGTTAGCAGCTTATGAACGTGTAAATGGACGTATCATTAAAAATTGCACACATAAAACAGTGTTATTAATGCAGTTGTTCAAAATTTATTAAGAGAGTATCATGATAGCACATAGATATCGTATGTATGGTTTTTTAGGAGTACTTATTAACCAACGACAGATATTTTTGGACGAAGGCGCATTGTATAGACAAATCTTCCGACAGAAGACTCAACAATTATTTCAGAGGATATGGACATGGCAGAAGAATCACAGAAAAAGAAAAGGAAGCCAAACCGGTCACAAGAGGAAACACTCCTCTTGGTCAACGTGATTATGGAGGAAAAAATAATTATAAATGGGCGATTCAAGCCAAGGACACAAGGACAAGAAGGAGGCATGGCAAAGCACGTTGATGCTGTGGTATCGTTTTCTGTTTACATATAAATGTTCATCTACACTTGGAGCCACAATTCTAATATTTGTGCCATATATGGTACCCACAACACTGGGAAACCTACAGTCTTCCATGAACTCTGCTTGTTTTACTTGCGCTTCTTGGTTCTGATAGTGCATCAATTGTTTGAGTAATGACACGGCTGATTGTTGCTTGTGAGGTCTCAAAGTCGTCGTTGCTGCATTTTACCTGTGGCTAAATATCATAGGGTAATTTCCACCTTCGTCTCAGGACTCAGTGGTCGATTCCGTTCTGTTCAGGATTGAAGTTTGTCCCTCACTAAATCAGCCATTGTTATTATACCAGCACGGTTCATTCTGAAGCGTTTGATGAGTTCGTCGTCATTGTACTCGTTAAATATGTCCCGTCGCTGTCGACATACTCGCCGTCGTCTTTGTATTTGTTGTTGTTGCTCCGCCATCTTTTCTACTAACAGGAATTTATTAAGAGCTTAATAGTCCTCCACACCACTTTTACCTTAACAGTACTTTTAAGGCCCTAACAAGTTTTCTGTATCCACTGTTAGTGCTTAACAGCTAAATGTTAGTCTTAACAGGAATTTGTTACCCTTAACAGCTATTTGTTAGTGCTAACAAGTTTTGTGTATACGGCCCCAGAAGTTTACAATATACTAATAATATACTAATAATATTATACTAATAATATACTTATAATATTATACTAATAATATTAGTACATATTAAACTTATCATCAACAATATTTTTTTTAAATTGTCGTTATTTGTATAATCTAAACATATCTTCTTTATATATCTTCATATATCTTTATACATCTTGTCATTATTAGTACACATTACAGTTATCACTATCTGTATGTTCCAAAGTTGTATTTTTTCTAAACTTGTCATTATTTGTATATTCTAAACTTGTGAGTATTAGTACACATGTTGTTAGTATATTCAAAACTTATCATTATTAATACACATTACAGTTATCATTAATTACAACTTCTAATTTTGCTATTCCTAGTATTTTCTAAATTTTGCATTATCAATATATTTCAAGCATGCCATTACTACACATTAATATTAACGTTATCATTTTAATAACTTGCGGTTATTACAATATTCTAGACTTGTGAGTATTAGTCCACATTAAAATTATCATTAATAGTGCCTTCTAAACTTCTCATTATTAGTATGTCATTATTTGTGCACATTAAATTTTAATAGCACCTTATAAATTTGCCATTATTAGTATATCGTTATTAGTAAATATCAAAATTATCCTTAGCAGTACCTTGTAAACTTATTTTAGTATATTCTGAAACTGTCGTTATTAGTATATCATAACGTGTCACAATTAGTGTATTATAAATTAGTATCTTCTAAACTTGTCATTATTAATATTATATTCTAAACTTATTATCGTTAGTATATTCTAAACACATTATTAGTATAATCTAAACTTGTGATTGTTGGCACACATTAAAGTTATTATCAAAAGATTAATAAAAACTTGTAATAATTAGCAACCCATATTAAAATTATCATTAGTATATACTAAAATTGTTATTATAGTACACATTAATGTTATCATTAATAGTACCTTATAAACTTGTCGTTAGTAGTACATTCTACACTTGTCATTAAAGTTATAACTAATAGTATGCTCTTTATTTGTCATTAATCGTTTATTCTAAACTTCTCATGATCAGAACATATTAAAGTTATCATTTCTTTTCAATTGGTATTCTAAACTTGTCAGTCCTGGTAAAATCTTAAATTATCATTATTAGTAAACATTAAAATTATCATTAATAGTATCTTCTAAACCTGTCATTATTGACTGTTAACTTATTCATTGTTCATACATTTATTCATTAGATAATTTATTTATTTCATATTGCAGGTAAGATCTGTGGTCTGTGATATGCTTAACGGCGAGGGAAAGACAAGTAAGACTGTTTCTCTCTCTCTCTCTCTCTCTCTCTCTCTCTCTCTCTCTCTCTCTCTCTCTCTCTCTCTCTCTCTCTCTCTCTCTCTCTCTCTCTCTCTCTCTCTCTCTCTCTCTCTCTTCTCTCTCTCTCTCTCTCTCTCTCTCTCTCTCTCTCTCTCTCTCTCTCTCTCTCTCTCTCTCTCTCTCTCTCTCTCTCTCTCTCTCTCTCTCTCTCTCTCTCTCTCTCTCTCTCTCTCTCTCTCTCTCTCTCTCTCTCTCTCTCTCTCTCTCTCTCTCTCTCTCTCTCTCTCTCTCTCTCTCTCTCTCTCTCTCTCTCTCTCTCTATCTCTCTCTCTCACTCTATATCTCTCTCTCTCTCTCTCTCTCTCTCTCTCTCTCTCTCTCTCTCTCTCTCTCTCTCTCTCTCTCTCTCTCTCTCTCTCTCTCTCTCTCTCTCTCCAGATGAAGAATTGCTTGGATTAGTGATCTAATTTAATGAAATCCTCTGGTACATTCTGAACTGGTTCATTGCAATGGTGGTTGGGGAATATGAACTATTTGCTCTCAGTTCATACTTTACATAAGAATGGAGGAGACTGCAAGAGATCATTAGGCCGTTCCATGTCACTTACCACCTATCATCTCCATCCATAGAATTTTCTCATGTTCTCTTAAAACAACCCATTATTTTTTGTCTCTATTCTAGCCAACCGGCTTTTTTTTTCCTTAATTCTTTGATAATATGTTTGCCAGCCGGTCCTTCATATTCTTCTTCTTATTTTAGTCCCTCCCACTTACCCGGCAGGCAAGCTCTTCTTATAATTCCTTAGTTTCTCGTTATATTTGCCGGCCGGCCCTCCGTATCGTTGGTTTGGCCTTCCATTTCGTTGTTCATTTTAAGTTCTAACGTCTTCTAGGTCCTTTGCTTCTTGCTGTCCTTTCCGGCCGGCCTTCCCGTTGTACTCGTCGTCCCCGCGTGTGTCAAAGGTCCCCCGAGCTCCGAGTGGCCAGGAGGTTTTGTCACACTTTCGACCACACTGAGGAGGACATTTGAGCTACAGATCCTAAAAGCCCCCAATATGTAGAACATGAATTAATCCCCATCAGGTCCCAATTAACAAAATTAGCTTACCCTCAGTGGTTCTTGGATAAAGCAGAACTAGCTTTTTCAATCCCCCCTTCCACAAAGCCAAGTGTGTTGCAAAATCCCCTTGTTATTCCCTTTTCAGAGCTCATTACTCGTTTGTCCAAATTTCTTCCCAAAGACAAGGCAAATTTAATTCATAATTACCCGATACTATCAATAAGAATGTTAATGTTCATCGGAGGTTGAAAGAAAATCATATCCCAGGGCTTTACTCCCTTCCGTATAAAGATTGTAATCTAGCTTACATCGGTCAGACAGGGAGTCCTAAGGACAAGGTTGAACGAGCATAAAAGGTCAATCAGGTATGGTCAAAAAGTTCAGCCGTGTTCCAATCTGGTTGTGGGTTAATAAGGAAACTCGTAGAATCTATGATTATTTCTAAGGGTCAGTGGACCCCAGACACAATATCAGGACTATTCATTACAAAACAGATTGTTAATAGGTATCCTCCCCCTCCCCCTGACCCAACCTTTGGTCATCCTCAGGTCACGAGCGAGTGAGGGTAGTGATATTGACTAATTCCCAGTTTCTTTTTACTTTGTAAGAGGTTGCTATTTAAGATAGCACACTCCTCCCACCTTGTACTACTGAAGAGGATTGCAGCTAGCAATCAAGATATATAATTCGCTTATTCAACTGTTTCTTTCGACTATATTGCTAGTTGTGATTTACAAACGTGTTACTATATTTTTCATTACTGATATATATATATATATATATATATATATATATATATATATGTGTGTGTGTGTGTGTGTGTGTGTGTGTGTGTGTGTGTGTGTGTGTGTGTGTGTGTGTGTGTGTGTGTGTGTGTATAATAATAATAATAATAATAGGTTTATTGAGATAGCAGTGATACACTGACAATAATACAATTGAGCACTTTTATGAGTATTATAGTAATTATAAGAGTGATATGAGTTTATTGTGCGGACAATGGATGGAATGGCACTGTTCTTGTATCGGTCAGTCCTCGGCGCTCTGATGGGCTTGATTTTGTTAGAATGCCGAGTTGCATGGCGGGTGGTTGTGGTGTTAGGTGGGAGGAAGTGACGGTGACGTGGGTGTAGCATTAGGTCCTGTCCAAACTTATTCAGTGCCTCACTGTGTTTGTCGGACAATCTTGGCAAGCTGAGGGTGGTGAGGGCGTGTTCGTATCCCTCATACTGACTACCCAAGATAATTCTGCATGCTCTTCTTTGTAAATTCTCTAATTTGCTCCTCTGTGTGATGTTGAGTGATGATGACCAGGCTGGGGAGGCATACATGAGGGTGGGGAGTCCAAAGGTGGTGTAGACTCCCTTTAGATCTGGTGATGGGGTACCAAGGGACTTCAATCTGCGCAGCATGAAGAGTGCTGGTTCCAGTTAAGGTGTCGTCTATTGTGATGCCTAGTAGCTTGGCGGACTGGACCACCTGTCATTATTAGTATATTCTAAACTTATTATTGTTAGTATATTGAAAACACATCATTAGTATATTCTAAACTTGTGATTATTGGTACACATTAAAGTTATTATCAAAAGAACCATCAAAATTTGTTATAATTAGTATGTTCGAAACTTGTCTTTATCAATATATATTAAAGTTATCATTAGTATATACTAAAATTGTCATTATAAGTACACATTAAAGCTATCACCAATAATACCTTATAAACTTGTCGTTAGTAGTATATTCTATACTTGTCATTAAAGTTATAACTAATAGTATGTTCTTTGGTGGAAGGTAAGCTGAGAGTGGAGGATAGATGGAGAAGGAGGAAAGGGACAAAAGGTAGGGAGGTTCTTAGAGTGAACTCCTTGAATGAAAAGGAAAAGGAGAAGGAGTACGAAAAGAAGCTGAAGGAGGAGTGGGAGGGAGTAAAGGATAGAGCAGAGATGGGTGTGGAGGAGGAATGGGGATGGTTCAAGGAGGGAGTCTTAAAGTGTGCAAGGATGGTGTGTGGAACAAGAAGGACAGGGGGACATAGAAGAAAGGGTAGTGAATGGTGGGATGAGGAAACAAAGAAGGCTGTAGAAGAGAAGAAGCGAGCATTCACAGATCGGTTACAAAAGAGGACAGGGGAGTCATATGAGACGTACAAAGAAAAGAAAAGAGAAGTAAAGCAAAAGGTAAAGGAGGCAAAGAGGAGAGCAGATGTGAAATGGGGTAGGAGTATGACAGAAAATTTTGAAAGTAATAAAAAGATGTTTTGGAAAGAAATTAAGAGAGGAAGAGGAGGCGAATCAAGTAGGGAAGAAAAGGTAAAAGGTACAGATGGAGAGTTGATAATGGAAGAGATGGCAGTGAGGGGAAGATGGGCAGAATATTTTAGGGAGTTGCTGAATGAAAGCAGGTAAGGCACCTGGTCTGGATGGATGTCATGCAGAATGTCTGAAAAAGGGAGGTGCAGTGATGGTGGACTGGTTGGTGAGGTTATTTAATGTTTGCTGGAGAGAGGGTAGAGTACCGGAGTACTGGAGTAGTGCCTGTATAGTTCCTCTTTACAAGGGAAAAGGGGACAAGTGTGAATGTAGTAATTTCAGAGGGATTAGCCTGTTGAGTGTAGTAGGGAAGGCTTTTGGGAGGATCTTAATTGAGAGGATTAGGAGAGGAACAGAGGGAGTAATTGGTGAGGAACAGTGTGGATTTAGGACGGGTAGAGGTTGTGTAGATCAGATCTTTGTGGTAAGACAGATATGTGAGAAAGCTATAGGAAAGGGGAAGGATGTTTTTTGGGCTTTCATGGATCTGGAAAAGGCTTATGATAGGGTAGACAGGAAGGCACTGTGGGAGGTTATGCAGATTTATGGGATAGGAGGAAAGCTTTTGGGAGCTGTCAAGAGTTTTTATGAGAGTAGTAGAGCATGTGTTAGGATTGGAAATGGAGAGAGTGAGTGGTTTGAAGTAAAGGTGGGACTTCGTCAAGGATGCGTTATGTCGCCCTGGCTGTTCAACTTATACATGGGTGGGGTGGTGCGAGAGGTGAATGCTAGGGTAGTGAGTCAGGGATTGGAGATGGTTAAAGAAAATGGAGAAAAGTGGGAGGTGAGCCAGCTGTTGTTTGCGGACGACACTGCGCTTGTGGCAGGGTCAGAGGAGGGATTGAGGAAGCTGGTGGCAGAGTTTGGGAGAGTATGTGATAGAAGAAAGCTAAAGATAAATGTGGGTAAAAGTAAGGTGATGAGATGTACAAGGGGTAAAAGTGGCAGTAGACTGGAAGTGAACATTAAGGGAGAGCGACTGGAGGAAGTGGATAGTTTTAGATACTTGGGTGCAAGTGTAGCAGGAAAAGGTGGAGTGAAGGTGGAGGTAGAATGTAGATTGAGAGAAGCGAGTAAATGCCTTAGTGGTTTAAAGAGTGTAATGAGGAATAGACATTTGGGAATGGATGCGAAGAGGAGACTGTATGAAGGAGTGATTGTGCCAACAGCACTGTATGGGGCCGAAACGTGGAACATAAGAGAAGAAGAGAGAAGGAGTTAGAATGTGTTTGAGATGAGGTGTCTGAGAAGTATGGTGGGGGTTACTAGGCTAGATAGAGTGAGAAATGAGGAGGTGAGGAGGAGAACAGGGGTGAAAAAGGATTTGGGAGATAGGGTTGATGAAAGAATATTAGGATGGTTTGGACACATGGAAAGAATGAGTGAAGAAAGACTAGTAAAAGAGGTATGGAAGGCAGATGTGGAGGGAGTGAACATGAGGGGACGTCCTAGGATGAGGTGGATGGATGGGGTGAAGGGGGCTTTGGGGAAGAGGGGAATGTCTGTTGAGGAAGGAAGGGAGAGGACGGAAGACAGAGGTGAGTGGAGAATGGTTGTATATGGATGATGTTGTGACTGCATGAGGAGGAATGGGCGGTGAAGTGGGGGGTGGGGTAGTATGTGTGAGTAAATTTTGACGCAGCCCGAAGGGATTTCTCCCCGTCCTCGCCTTATATGCAAAGGGGGACGGAGAGGGGGGGTCGCCGATTAAATGAAGCGGCCTCGCTGTGGATGTACTGTGTCTTACGACACTGCTTCTGACCCAGGGCGGTGGGCAAGGTGCAGGGATGACCCGTCATCCAGGAGGTGCTCAGATGAGAGGAAGGGTGGGAGGGGTGTGGGTGGGAGTGTTTTTATGCCTTTCCCTTTTTGGCTACCTCCCTTGGAAGGGGGAAAAAGCCTTGGTATATGTATGTATGTATGTATGTTCTTAATTTGTCATTAATCGTATATTCTAAACTTGTCATGATCAGAACATATTAAAGTTACAGTCTAAACTTGTCAGTGTTGGTAAAATCTAAAAGCGTCATTATTAGTAATCATTAAAGTAATCATTAATAGTAACTTCTAAACCTGTTATTATTGGAGTATTCTAGACTTGTTATTATTAGTATATTCTAAACTTATCACTATTAGTACACATTAAATATGTCATTAACAGTATCATCAAATTTGTCATTATTATTTATCATTTATAGTACTTTCTAAACTTCTCATTAGTTGTATATTCTAAACATGTCAATATTAGTATATTTTAAGCATGTCTTCATTGGTATACGCTAAACTTATATTCTAAACACGTCATTATTAGCTCACATTGAATTTATCATTAATAGGATATTCTAAATTTATCAATACTAATACATTTTGAACTTTGCAATAAAAGTACACTCTAAATTTGTCATTATCTTATCTTTGTCATCATTATTATATTTCAAACTAGTACATGTCATTATTAGTATATTCATAACTCGTCATTATTAGTAAACATTAAAGTTTACCATTAATAGCATCTTCTAAACTTGTCATTATTAGTATATTCCAAACTTGTCATTATTAGTATACATTAAATTTATCAATAATAGTACCTTCTAATTTTGTTTTTATTTGTATATTCTAAACTTGGCATTATTATCATTAGAACACATTAAAGTCATTAATAGTACCTTCGCTTATTCAACAGTCCCTTCTAAACTTGTAATTATTAGTATATTCTAAACTTGTCAATATTAGTGCACATTAAGGTTATTATTTATAGTACGTTATAGTATGTTAAAATTTGTCACTGTTACCATATTCTAAACTTTTATTATTAGTATACTCTAAAATTAACAATACAAATTAGTCATCATTAATGGTATCTTCTAAACTTCTTTTTCGACTTGTTGTTATTGGTATATTCTCTATTTGTTATTATTAGTACACAATAAAGATATTATTAATTGTATATTCACATTCTTCATTATTAGTATATTCTAAAGCTATCATTATTAGTACACATTAACGTTATCTTTACAGATACCTTGTTTTTATTGTTATATTTTAAACTTGTCTGTGTTAGTATAATCTATTTTATTTTTATTATTACTACAAATAGTACCTTATAAACTTTCTTTATATGTATATTTTAAACTTGTCTATATTATTACATATTAACGTTACCATTAACGTTATCTAAACTTATCATTATTACTATATTGTAAATTTTAAAGTTATCAAATAGTACCTTCTAAACTTGTCATTATTGTAGTTAACAGTTATAGTAACTTCTCAACTTGTTATTATTAGTACATATCTAAGTTATCATTAATAGGATCTTTTAAACTTATCATTATTGCTATATTTTAAGCATGGCATTATTAGATTCTTCTAAACTTGGCATTATCTTTTATTCTAAACTTTTTATTACTGCTATATTCTAAACATGTCAATATCAGATTCTTCTAAACTTGTCATTATCTTTTATTCTAAACTTTTTATTACTTGTATATAAAACCTTTAAGTATTAGTACATTCTAAAGTTATCATTAATAGTATTTTCTAAGTTTGTCATTATTAGTATAATGAAAAGTTATCATTGATAGTATTTTCTAAACTTGTCATTATTAGTATATTCAAAACTTATCATTACTCAATTTTAAGATTATCATTAATAGTTTCTTCTAAAACTGTCATTCTTTGGTATATATCAAAGTTGTCATTAATAGTGCCTGCCCGGTCTTTATTTGTATATTCTAAACTTGTCATTATTACCACATTAGCACATATTACATCTAACCGTAATATTACAAAATTGTCATTACTAGCATATTCTTAATTTGTCATTATTAGTGCACATTAAAGTTATACCTTTTAAAATTGTCATTATTAGTATATTCTAAACACGTTAAGATTAATAACTCATATTAAATCTATCATTATTAGTATATTCTAAGCTTGGTAAAATTAGTATATGTTAAAGTTTTCATTAAACCTTGTCATTATTATTATAGTTTAAACTAGTATATTCTAAAGATGTCGTTATTAGTATATTCTAATAATGATGATTATAGAACATGCTAATAATGATCATATTAAAGATACTATTAATGAGAACTTTAAAGTGTACTATTAATGACATTTAGAATATACTAATAATGAAATTTTAGAATATTTCATTAATGATAACTTTAAAGTGTACCAATAGTGGCAACCTTAGAATATGCAAGTACATGCTGAGAAAGTACTATTAATGATAACTCTAATATGTTCTCATAATCACATGTTTAGAATATACTAATATCGATAAGTTTAGAAGGTACTATTAATGATGCACTCATAAATCTAATGTGTTTATGACAAGCTTAGAATATACTAATATATTGATTCTGAAGGCACTGTTAATGAGTGCTAATAATGAGAATTTTAGAACATACCAATAGTGATAAGTTTAGAAGGTACTAATAAAAAAATTGTATTATTAATGAAAAGTATATCATATGATGATAATAGCAACTTTTTAATAATGAAAGTTTCCTGTCTACTAATTATGATAAGTTTAGAATATACAAATAGTAACAGGTTTAGAAGGAACTATTACTGATAGCTATAAGGTATTCTAAAATGGACAATTTATAATATTCTAATAATGGCATGCTTGGAATATACTAACATTGAGAAGTTTAAAAGGTACTATTAATGAAAACTTTAATGTTAATAATAATGAAAAGTTGAGAATATACTAACAATGGCAAGTACAACTTAAAATTATCTCAACTTTCATAATATTTTCTAATATTTGTTATTATTAGTATCCTCTACAATTGTCATTATTAGTCCATATCAAAGTTATCATTAATAGTACCTTCTAAGCTTGTCCTTATAAAACATATGATTATGAGTATATTATGAGTTATCATTAATAGTACTTAACAAATTAATATTAACTATAACTTTAAGGTGTCTTAATAATGACAAAATTAGAATATACTAATAATGGCATGCATAGAATTAAAAGTTTAGAATATACTAAGATTGTCAAGTTTAGAAGATACTCTTCAAGATAACTTTAATGTGTAGAAATAATGACAATTGTGGAATATACTAATAATGATAAGTTTAGAAGGTTCTATTGATGATAACTTTATTTTGTACATATAATGACAAGTTTAGCATATAAGTTTATTAGGTACTATTAATGATAACTTTAATATGTATTAGTAAATACAAGTTTCGACCATATTAAGTTTAAAAATTACAAATTACAACTTTAGAAGATACTATATATGATAACTTTAATTGTACTAATAATGACCAGAACGTGCTAATGACAAATTTATAAATGAAAATTTTAATGTCTTCTAATAATTAATGTTTGAAATATACTAATAATGACAAGTTTAAGGGCACTATAAAAGATTACTTTAATATGTGATAATAATCGCAAGTTTACAATATTGTAATAATGACAAATTAGAAGGTTATATTAATGATAACATTAATGTGTAGTAATAATGACATGTTTGAATTATATTGAATATTGAATTATATTGAATTATATTGAATTATATTGAATTATAAGTTTAAAAAATACTAATAATAGCAAAATTAGAAGTTGCTATTAATGATAACTATAGTACGTACTAATAATGATTAGTTTTGAATAAACTAACAATATCATGTTTAGAAGACACTACTAATGATAACATTAACACAAATTTAGAATATACCAACAATGACAAGTTTAGAATAATTATAAACTTTGGAATATATTAGTATTGCCAAGCTTAGGTCCTAAGAATGATAACTCTTATGTGTACTAATAATGACAAGTTTGAAATACCAAAGAAGATATGTTTAGTATATACTAATACTGATATGTTTCGAATATAAGAACAATGACAATTTAAAAAAAGTATTGTTAATGATAACTTTAATGTGTAGTAATAATGACGTGTAGAATATACTAATAATGACAAATTTAGAATATACTGACAATGTCAGGTTTAGAATAATTACAAAGTTAGAAGGTATTATTAATGATAAATTTAATGTGTACTAATAATAGCGAGTTTAGAATATACTAAGAATGACAAATTTAGAATAATGACATGTTTAGAATACTAATGATAAGCTTAGACGATAATATTTATGATAACTTCACTGTGTACAAGTTTATTAATCATGACAAGTTTAGAAATTACTAATAATGACAACTTTAGAAGGTACCATATATTGTAACTTTAATTTGTACTAATAATGACAAGTTTGTAACATACTAATAATGACAAAGTAAAATGTACTATAAATGAAAACTTCCATGTCTTCTAATGATTAATGTTTGGAATATACTAATAATGGCAAGGTACTGTTGATGATCATTTTAATGTGTACCAATAACGACAAGATTGGAATATATGAATATTGACATCGCTAGAAAATATTGATGATATCTTTATTGTGCAGTAATAATGACATTTATAATATACTATTGATAATTTTAACGTGTACTAATAAAGAGAGGCTTTTAATGATAATCTAAATATGTATTAACAATAACAAGTTTATAATATACAAAAATTGACAAGTGTAGAGGGTACTATTGATAATAAATTGAATATGTACTAAAATGACAAATTTAGAGAGATACTATTAATGATAACTTTAATGTGTAGTTACAAAAACAAGTTTATAGCGTACTATTAATGATAACTTTAATGTGTACTAATAATAACAAGTTTAAAATACAGTAATAATGACAAATTCAGTAATTACAAATAATTACAAATTTAGAAAACACCAACAATGAGAAGTTTAAATTATAAAAAAATGAGATGTTTAGAAAGTAGTATTAATGATAACTTATATGGCAAATGGCAAATGATGACAAGTTTAGAATATACTAATAAAAAGTTAAGAAAACTTTAGAAGATAAGTTTAAAATATACTGATAATGCAAAGTTTAATAAAATAGCATTTTTGTAACAAACAGGTAAAAATAGGTTCAGAAGGTTCTTAATGACAACTTTTAGAAGGTACTATTAATGATAAGTTTAATGTGTACTAATATAAAAAGGTACAATATACTAATAAGGGTAAGTTTAGCAGTTACTATAACTGATAACGTTAATTGGTACTAATTACGATAAGCTCAGAATATACTAATAATGACAAATTTAGAAGGTACTATTAATGATAACTTTGGTGTCTATTAATAGTGAGAAGTTTAGTATATACTATCAATGAGTTTAGAATATACTAACAATGACAAGTTTAGATAAATTTTATGTGAAATGATGATGAAAAGTTTAGAATTTTGAAAACTCATAATAAAAATGAGAAGTTTAGAAAAAAACATATAGCGTTTAGCAGATACTATTAGTAAAATCTTTAATGTGTACTAATAATTACTTTAATGTGTACTAATAATGAAAAAGTACAAAATACTAGTAATGACAAGTCTAGAATATACTTTTAATGATAACTTTAATATGCACTAATAGTAACAAGTTTAGAATAACATGCTCATGATAACTTTGATATGAGAAGTTTAGAATATACTAATAATGAATATTGTCGATACTACTATTAATGATAAATATAATGTGTACTAATAATTAAAATTTTAGAAAATTATATTTATAATAACTTTAATATGTTTTGATAATGACAATTTAGTTTTTTTTTAAATAGCTTTGATATGTACAAATATTGAATAATTTAGAATATACTAATAATGACAGCTAAGAAATATACAAATAATGAGAAGTTTAGAAGGTATTCATTATAGATTTCATTTGTACTAATGACAACTATAGAATATCCTAATAAGGACAAATTTATAATATTCTAATTATGACAAGTTTAGAAGGTATTGTTAATGATAACCTTAATGTGTACTATTAATAAAATGTTTAGAATATACTAATAATGACAAATTTAGAAGGTACTATTGCATGATAACTTTAATGTGCACTAATAATGACAAACTTAGAATATGCTAATAATGGCAAGTTTGTAATATACAAATGATGTCAAGTTTAGAATGTATTATTAATAATAGTTTTAATGTGTACTAATAATGACAAGTTTACAATATGCGTTTAATGGAAGATACAGCTGATGACAACTTTTATGTGTACTAATAATGGAAAGACTAAAATATACAAATAATGACTTTAGTATGTACTAATCATGAAAAAATAAAATATACTAAGAATGACAAGTTTGTAATACCCTAATAATGACAAGTTTAAAAGGTACATTAATAATGCATTTAACTTTGACAAGTTTTGAAGGTATTGTAAATATGTTAGTAAGGACAAATTTATATTATTCTAATTATGACAAATTTAGAAGGTATTGTTAATGATAACTTTAATGTGTATTAGTAATAACAAATTTAGAATATACTAATAATGACATGATAACTTTAATGTGCACTAATAATGACAAATTTAGAATATACAAATGATAAGTTTAGAATGTATTATTAATAATAGCTTTAATAATGACAATTTTACAATATATGTATAATGCAAGATACAGTTGCTGACAACTTTCATGTGTACTAATAATGACTTTAATATGTACTAATCATGACAAAATTAAAATATACTAGAAATGACAAGTTTGTAATATCCTAATAATAACAAGTCAAGGAGGTACATTAATAATGCATTTAACTTTGACAATTTTAGAGGGTATTGTTAATGTGTACTAATAATCAGAAGTTTACAATATACTAATAATGAGAGGTTTAGAAGGTACAGGTATGTGTACTAATAATGAAAGATTAGAATATACCAATAATTAAAAGTTTAAAAGGTACTGTTCAAGATAACTTTAATTTGTACTAATAATAAGCAAGCTTACAATATACTAATAGAGACAAGTTTAGAAGATAAATGATAAACTCAATATACTAATAGTAAAATACTAATGATAAAAATACTAATAATAAAAAAATAGAACATGGTAATAATAACAAGTATAGAAGGTACTATTAATGATAACTTTAATGTGTGACAGGTTTAGAATATAATAATAGTGAGAAGTTTAGCATGTAGTATTATTGACAATTTCATAATGCACTAAAAATGAAAAGTTTGGAAGGTGTTATTAATGATAACGTTAATCTGTATTTGGAATCTAATAATAATAACTTTAATGTGTTATCAAAATGAAAAGTTTAGAATATACTGATAACGAGAAGTTTAGAATAAGTTAATAATGACAATTTTAGAATGTACTTTTAATGATAACTTTAATGTGTACTAGTAACAGTAACCTTAAAGTGAACTAATAGTGACATATTTAGAGTATACTAAAGTTTGGAATATACAAATAAAGACCAGGTAGGTACCATTAATGGCAACTTTAATGTATACCAATAATGAGATGCTTAGAATATACTAGAAATGACAGTTTTAGAAGGAACTATTAATGATAGTATAGTAATAATGACAAGTTTTGAAGAATCTAATATTGATATATTTAAAAGATCCTATTAATGATAACTTATATATGTACTACTAATGACACGTAATAATGAGAAGTTTAGAAGGTACTGTTAATGAAAACTTTAATGTGTACTAATATTGAAAGTTTATAATATACTAATAAAGACACGTTTAGAATATACTAATAATAACAAGTTGAGAAGTTACTATAACTGTTAACTACAATGTGTACTAATAATGACAAGTTTAGAAGGTACTATTAATGATAACTTTAAAATTTAGAATGTAGTAATAATGATAAGTTTAGAAGGTACTATTAACGATAACGTATATATATATATATATATATATATATATATATATATATATATATATATATATATATATATATATATATATATATATATATAAAGAAAGTTTATAAGGTACTATTTGTAGTAATAATGAAAAATAGATTATACTAACACAGACAAGTTTAGAATATGAAAATAAGAAAAATATTAGAAGATATTTGTAAAGATAATATTAATGTGTACTAATAATGATAATTTTAGAATATACTAATAATGAAGAATGTGAATATACAAATAATAATGTTTTTATTGTGTGCTAATGATAAATATAGAATATACCAATAACGGCAAGTTGAAAAAGAAGTTTAAAAGCTACTATTAATGATGACTAATTATGACACGTTTAGAATACACTAATAATGAAAGCATACTAATAATAAAAGTTTAGAATATGGTAACAGTGACAAGATTTTAACGTACTATAAATAATAACTTTAATGTGTACTAATATTGACAAGTTTAGAATATACTAATGATTACAAGTTTAGAGGGGACTGTCAATGATAAGTTTAGAAGGTACTATTACTGACTTTAATGTTTACTAATGATAATAATGCCAGGTTTAGAACATACTAATAAAACAAGATTAGAAGGTATTGATAATGATAAATTTAATGTGTACTAATAATGACAAGATTAAAACATGCTATTAATGGTAAACTTTAATGTTTACTGATAATAACGAGTTATGAATATACTAATAATGACATGTACTAGTTTAAAATATAATAATAATGACAAAGATTAGAATGTACTTATATTGCAAAGCTCAAAATGTACTAGTAATGAAAAGTTTAGAACGTCCTATTAATGATAAATTTAATGTGAGCTAATAATGACGTGTTTAGAATATACAAAAAAATGATAAGTTTAGAGTATACCAATGAAGACATGTTTAGAATATACTAATATTAATATGTGTAGAATATACCAATAATGAGAAATTTAGTAAGTACTATAAATGGTAAATAATAATGACAAGTTTAAAGATACTATTAATGATATATCTAATGTGTACTAATAATGATAAGTTTAGAATATACTAATAATGACAAGTCTAGAATACTCCAATAATTACAGGTTTACAAGAAACTATAAATGATAATTTTAATGTTTACTAATAATGATAATTTTAGATTTTACCAGGACTAGAATATACGATTAATGACAAATAAAGAGCATACTATTAGTTATAAATTTAATGACAAGTGTAGAATGTACTTCTAACGACAAGTTTATAAGGTACTATTAGTGATAACATTAATGTGTACTATAATAACAATTTTAGTATATACTAATGATAATTTTAATATAGGTTGATAAAGACAAGTTTCGAACATACTAATTATAACAAGTTTTGATTAATCTTTTGATAATAACTTTAATGTGTGCCAACAATCACAAGTTTAGATTATACTAATAATGTGTTTAGAATATACTAACGATAATAAGTTTAGAATATAATATTAATAATGACAAGTTTAGAATATACTAATTTATAATACACTAATTGTGACACGTTTAGGATATACTAATAACGACAGTTTCAGAATATACTAAAATAAGTTTACAAGGTACTGCTAAGGATAATTTTGATATTTACTAATAACGATATACTAATAATGGCAAATTTATAAGGTGCTATTAAAATTTAATGTGCAAAAATAATGACAAGTTTAGAATATACTAATAATGAGAAGTTTAGAATATACTAACGATAATAAGTTTAGAATATAATATTAATAATGACAAGTTTAGAATATATTAATTTATAATACACTAATTGTGACATGTTTAGGATATACTAATAACGACAGTTTCAGAATATACTAAAATAAGTTTACAAGGTACTGCTAAGGATAATTTTGATATTTACTAATATCGATATACTAATAATGGCAAATTTATAAGGTGCTATTATAATTTAATGTGCACAATTAATGACAAGTTTAGATTATACTAATAATGAGAAGTTTAGAAGGCACTATTAATGATAATTTTAATGTGGACTAATACTCGCAAGTCTAGAATATTGTAATAACCGCAAGTTATTAAAATGATAACGTTAATGTTAATGTGTAGTAATGACATGCTTGAAATATATTGATAATGCAAAGTTTAGAAAATACTAGGAATAGCAAAATTAGAAGTTGCAATTAATGATAACTGTAATGTTTACTAATAATGATAAGTTTTGAATATACTAACAATATGTACTAATACTCACAAGTTTAGAATATACAAATAATGACAGGTTTAGAAAAATTACAATTTTGGAACATACAAATAACGACAATTAAAAAAAAGTATTGTTGATGATAAGTTTAATATATACTAATAAGGCAAAGGTGGATTGATGGAATAAGAGATGGAATGATGAGGTGAAAGGGGCATTAGAAAAGAGAGGAATGTCTGTTGAGGGAGGACGGGAGAGGACAGAAGACAGGGGTGAATGGAGAAGAGTTGTATATGGATGATATTGTGATGCATGAGGGGGAGTGGGTGGGGGATGGGGGGGTGAGAAAGTATGTATGAGAAAAAAAATTGACGCAGCCCGAAGGGATTTCTCCCCGTCTTCTCCTTTGTGCTGTGTTTTGCGACACTGCTTCTGACCCAGTGCAGTGGACAGGATGCAGGGATGACCCGTCATCCTGGAGGTGCCAAGATAAGAGGGAGGAAGGAGGGTGGAGGGGAGTGGAATATGTAGGGAATGGAAAGGGTGGGAGTGGTTTCTATGCCTTTTTCTTTTTGGCTACCCCCCGTGTATATGTATGTATGTATGTATGTATGTATATATGTATGTATGTATGTATGTATGTATGTATGTATGTATGTATGTATGTATGTATGTATGTATGTATGTATGTATGTATGTATGTATGTATGTATGTATGTATGTATGTATGCATGTATGTATGTATGTATGTATTGTATGTATGTATGTATGTTTGTATGTATCTATGTGTTAAAAATCAAACTTGTCATCATTCATAGTATCTTCTAAGCTTTTCTCTATTTGTATATTCTAAAGTTGTTCCAAACTTGTTATTTTAGTATATTGTACACTTGTCATAATTTGTATATTCTAAACTTGTTATAATTAGTATATTCCGAACTACTCATTATTAGTGTATTCTAAACACTTCATTATTAGTATATTCACAATATTCCATTTTCAGTATACTCAAAACTTGTCATTACTGGTATATTCTAAATTTCTCATTATTAGTCTATTCTAACTACACATTAAAGTTGCCATTTATTGCATCTTCTAAACCTGTCATTATTTGTATACTCTAATATCGTCATTATAAGTTCACATTGAAGTTATAATAATATCTTTTAAACTTGTCATGATTAGTTAACTCTAAACATGTTATTATTAGTACATTTTAAGTTTGTCAATATTAAAACAAATCAATTTTGTCATTGTTATTGTATTCAGAACTTGTCATGATTGGTATATTCTAAACTTGTCATTACTTATATATTCTAAACTTGTCATTCTTAGTATATCTTAAAAGTATTAGTAGTGCCTTCCAAAGTTATCATTATTAATATATTCTTAGTTTTTTGTTATTAGTATATTCAAAATGTGTCATTAATAGTATATCTTAAACTTTTTATGAATAGTATATTCTATTCTTTTCATTATTATTTCACATTAATACTATCATTAATAGTGCCCTATATCTTTGTCATTATTAGTATATTCCAAACTTGTAATTATCAGTACACATTATTGTTATAATTAATTGTACATTTTATACTTGTCATTATTATTAGTAGTACATTCTAGGCTTTTCAATATTTGTACATATTTAAGATGTCATTATTAGTACCTTTTATATTTTCTTTATATATTCTAAACTTTTCATCATTGTTATTATTATAATTTTAAGTTGTCATTTACGTAACTTGTCATTATTAGAACACAAAACTTCTAAACTTTTCATCTTAATATATTGTAAACTTCTCATTATTAGTATATTCTAAACTTGTCATTATTTGTGATTATCTGACTATTAGAATATTATGAAATTGACATTATTAGTATTTTCTAAACTTTTCATTATATGTACGTTAAAGTTATCACCATTTGTGCATTCTAATCTTCTCTTTATTTGTATATTAAAACTTGTCATTATCAGTATATTTCAAACTTATCATTATTAGTACACATTAGAGTTACCAATTTATTATTAGTAGTATCTTCTAAACTTGTCATTACTTGTATATTCTAGTATTAATAGCACACATTAAGAGTACTTTCTAAACATCATTATTAGTATATTCTAAACTTGTCATTATTAGTACACGTTAACGTTATTATCAATATTACCTTCTTAACTTGACATCTTTAGTATATTGTAAACTTGCCGTATCAAAAATACCCTTTAAACTTTTTTATTAGTACATGTTAAAACTATTATTAAAGGCATCTTTAATAAACTTGTCATTACTTCTATATTCTAAACTTGTCATTAATAGTACACATTAAAGTTATCATTAATAGTATCCTTAATCTGATCATTATTAGTATGTTCTATAATTATCATTATTAGTATACATTAAATTTATCACTAATAGCACTTTCTATTCGTATAATCTAACCATTAGAATATTCTAAACATATCTTCATTGGCATGGTCTAAACTTTTCATTATTTGCTTATTAAATATATTCTAAACATGGCAATATTAGTGTATTCTAAAGTTGTCATTATTCTAAACTTGTCATTATCATTATATTCTAAACTTGTTAGTATTAATATACATGATAAGGTGTCTTAATAATGACAAAATTAGAATATACTAATAATGGCATGTATGGAATATATTTAGAATTAAAAGTTTAGAATATACTAAGATTGTCAAGTTTAGAAGATACTCTTCAAGATAACTTTAATGTGTAGAAATAATGACAATTGTGGAATATACTAATAATGATAAGTTCAGAAGGTTCTATTAATGATAACTTTATTTTGTACATATAATGACAAGTTTAGCATATAAGTTTACAAGGTACTGTTAATGATAACCTTAATATGTATTAGTAAATACAAGTTTCGACCATATTAAGTTTAAAAATTACAAATAATGACAACTTTAGAAGATACTATATATGATAACTTTAATTGTACTAATCATGACAAGAACGTGCTAATGACAAATTCAGAATGTACTATAAATGAAAACTTTAATGTCTTCTAATAATTAATGTTTGAAATATACTAATAATGACAAGTTTAAGGGCACTATTAATGATAACTTTAATATGTGATAATAATAGCAAGTTTACAATATTGTTATAATGACAAGTTTAGAAGATTATATTAATGATAACGTTAATGTGTAGTAATAATGATATGTTTGATTTATATTGATAATGCAAAGTTTAGAAAATATTAATAATAGCAAAATTAGAAGTTGCTATTAATGATAACTATAGTACGTACTAATAATGATTAGTTTTGAATAATGACAGCTAAAAAATATACAAATATGAAGGTATACATTATAGATTTCATTTGTACTAATAATGACAACTATAGAATATCCTAATAAGGACAAATTTATAATATTCTAATCATGGCAAGTTTAGAAGGTATTGTTAATGATAACCTTAATGTGTACTATTAATAAAATGTTTAGAATATACTAATAATGACAAGTTTAGAAGGTACTATTGCATGATAACTTTAATGTGCACTAATAATGAAAAATTTAGAATATGCTAATAATAATAAATTTAGAATATGCTAATAATGGCAAATGATGTCAAGTTTAGAATGTATTATTAATAATAGCTTTAATATGTACTAATAATGACAAGTTTACAATGTACGTTTAATGGAAGATACAGCTGATGACAACTTTTATGTGTACTAATAATGGAAAGACTAGAATATACAAATAATTACTATAATATGTACTAATCAGGAAAATAAAATATACTAAATATGACAAGTTTGTAATACCCTAATAATGACAAGTTTAAAAGGTACATTAATAATGCATTTAACTTTGACAAGATTTGAAGTTATTGTTAATATGTTAACGAGGCCAATTTTATATTATTCTAATTATGACAAATTTAGAAGGTATTGTTAATAATAATAATAACAAGTTTATAAGGTACTATTGCATGATAACTTTAATGTGCACTAATAATGACAAATTTAGAATATACAAATGATATCAAGTTTAGTATGTATTATTAATAATAGCTTTAATGTGTACTAATAATGACAATTTTACAATATATATATAATGCAAGATACAGTTGATGACAACTTTTATGTGTACTAATGATGGAAAGACTAGAATATACCAATAATGACTTTAGTATGTACTAATCATGAAAGAATTAAAGTATACTAGAAATGACAAGTTTGTAATATCCTAATAATGATTAAAAGGTAGTATTAATGATAACTTATATGGCAAATGGCAAATGATGACAAGTTTAGAATATACTAATAAAAAGTTAAGAAAACTTTAGAAGATAAGTTTAAAATATACTGATAATGACAAGTTTAATAATATAATACCGACGATTTTAGAAGGTGCCAATATGTGCTAATGTGGTAATAATAACGAGTTTAGAATACACTAAAATAGCATTTTTGTAACAAACAGGTAAAGCTAGGTTCAGAAGGTACCTTAATGACAATTTTTAGAAGGTACTATTAATGATAAGTTTAATGTGTACTAATGTAAAAAGATACAATATACTAATAAGGGTACGTTTAGCAGGTACTATAACTAATAACGTTAATTGGTACTAATTACGATAAGCTCAGAATATACTAATAATGACAAATTTAGAAGGTACTATTAATGATAACTTTGATGTCTATTAATAGTGATAAGTATAGTATATACTATTAATGAGTTTAGAATATACTAATAATGACAAGTTTAGATAATTTTATGTGAAATGATGATGAAAAGTTTAGAATTTTGACAATTCATAATATAAATGAGAAGTTTAGACAAAAAAACATATAGCGGTTAGCAGATACTATTAGTAAAATCTTTAATGTGTACTAATAATTACTTTAATGAGTACTAATAATGAAAAAATACAAAATACTAGTAATGACAAGTCTAGAATATACTTTTAATGATAACTTTGATATGAGAAGTTTAGAATATACTAATAATGAATATTGTCGATACTACTATTAATGATAAATATAATGTGTACTAATAATTAAAATTTTAGAAAATTATATTTATAATAACTTTAATATGTTTTGATAATGACAATTTAGAAGGTTTTATTAAAAGCTTTGATATGTACAAATATTGAATAATTTAGAATATACTAATAATGACAGCTAAAAAATATACAAATAATGAGAAGTTTATAAGGTATTCATTATAGATTTCATTTGTACTAGTAATGACAACTATATAATATCCTAATAAGGACAAATTTATAATATTCTAATTATGACAAGTTTAGAAGGTATTGTTAATGATAACCTTAATGTGTACTACTAATAAAATGTTTAGAATATACTAATAATGACAAATTTAAAAGGTACTATTGCATGATAACTTTAATGTGCACTAATAATGACAAATTTAGAATATGCTAATAATGGCAAGTTCGTAATATACAAATGATGTCAAGTTTAGAATGTATTATTAATAATAGCTTTAATGTGTACTAATAATGACAAGTTTACAATATGCGTTAAATATAAGATACAGCTGATGACAACTTTTATGTGTACTAATAATGGAAAGACTAGAATATACAAATAATGACTAGTATGTACTAATCATGAAAACAATAAAGTATACTTAAAATGACAAGTTTGTAATACCCTAATAATGACAAGTTGAAAAGGTACATTAATAATGCATTTAACTTTGACAAGTTTTAAAGGTATTGTAAATATGTTAATAAGGACAAATTTATATTATTCTAATTATGACAAATTTAGCAGGTATCGTTAATGATAACTTTAATGTGTACTAGTAATAACAAATTTAGAATATACTAATAATGACAAGTTTATAAGGTACTATTGCATGATAACTTTAATGTGCACTAATAATGACAAATTTAGAATATACAAATGATGTCAAGTTTAGAATGTATTATTAATAATAGCTTTAATGTATATATAATGCAAGATACAGTTGATGACAACTTTCATGTGTACTAATAAAGACTAGAATATACCAATAATGACTTTGATATGTACTAATCATGACAAAATTAAAATATACTAGAAATGACAAGTTTGTAATATCCTAATAATAACAAGTCTAGGAGGTACATTAATAATGCATTTAACTTTGACAATTTTAGAGGGTATTGTTAATGTGTATTAATAATCAGAAGTTTACAATATACCAATAATGAGAGGGTTAGAAGGTACAGTTATGTATACTAATAATGGAAAGACTAGAATATACAAAAAATTAAAAGTTTAAAAGGTACTGTTCAAGATAACTTTAATTTGAACTAATAATAAGCAAGTTTATAATATACTAATAAAAACAAGTTTAGAAGATAAATGATAAATTCAATATATACGAATAGTAAAATACTAATGATAAAAATACAAATAATAAAAATTTTAGAATATGGTAATGATAACAAGTATAGAAGGTACTATTAATGATAACTATAATCTGTGACAAGTTTAGAATAGAAGTTTAGCAGGTAGTATTATTGACAATTTCATAATGCACTAAAAATGAAAAGTTTGGAAGGTGTTATTAATGATAACGTTAATCTGTATTTGGAATCTAATAATAATAACTTTAATGTGTTATCAAAATGAAAAGTTTAGAATATACTGATAACGAGAAGTTTAGAATAAGTTAATAATGACAATTTTATAATGCAATTTTAATGATAAATTTAATGTGTACTAGTAATAGTAACCTTAAAGTGAACTAACAATGACATATTTAGAGTATACTAAAGTTTGGAATATACAAATAAAGACCAGGTAGGTACCATTAATGGCAACTTTAATGTATACCAATAATGAGATGCTTAGAATGGAACTATTAATGATAGTATAGTAATAATGACAAGTTTTGAAGAATCTCATATTGATATATTTAAAAGATCCTATTAATGATAACTTATATATGTACTACTAATGACACGTAATAATGAGAAGTTTAGAAGGTACTGTTAATGAAAACTTTAATGTGTACTAATATTGAAGTTTATAATATACTAATAAAGACAAGTTTAGAATATACAAATAATAACAAGTTGAGAAGTTAATATAACTGTTAACTACAATGTGTACTAATAATGACAAGTTTAGAAGGTACTATTAATGATAACTTTAAAATTTAGAATGTAGTAATAATGATAAGTTTAGAAGGTACTATTAACGATAACGTTAATATGTACTAATATAGACAAGTTTTAAATATATATATATATATATATATATATATCTATATATAATATATATATATATATATATATATATATATATATATATATAAAGAAAGTTTATAAGGTACTATTTGTAGTAATAATGAAAATTAGATTATACTAACACAGACAAGTTTAGAATATGAAAATAAGAAAAATATTAGAAGATATTTGTAAAGATAACATTAATCTGTACTAATAATGATAATTTTAGAATATTCTAATAATGAAGAATGTGAATATACAAATAATAATGTTTTTATTGTGTGCTAATGATAAATATAGAATATACCAATAACGGCAATAACTATCAATGATGACTAATTATGACACGTTTAGAATACACTAATAATGAAAGCATACTAATAATAAAAGTTTAGAATATGGTAACAGTGACAAGTTTTTAACGTACTATAAATAATGACTTTAATGTGTACTAATATTGACAAGTTTAGAATATACTAATAATTACAAGTTTATAGGGATAAGTTTATAAGGTACTATTACTGACTTTAATGTGTACTAATGATAATAATGCCAGGTTTAGAGCATACTAATAAAACAAGATTAGAAGGTACTGATAATGATAAATTTAATGTGTACTAATAATGGCAAGATTAGAACATGCTATTAATGGTAAACTTTAATGTTTACTAATAATAACGAGTTATGAATATACTAATAATGACATGATCTATGGTAAACTTTAATGTTTACTAATAATAACGAGTTATGAATATACTAATAATGACATGATCTAGTTTAAAATATAATAATAATGACAAAGATTAGAATGTACTTATATTGCAAAGCTCAAAATGTACTAGTAATGATAAGTTTAGAACGTCCTATTAATGATAAATTTAATGTGAGCTAATAATGACGTGTTTAGAATATACAAAAAATGATAAGTTTAGAGTATACCAATGAAGACATGTTTAGAATATACTAATAATAACATGTGTAGAATATACCAATAATGAGAAAATTATAAAGTACTATAAATGATAAATAATAATGTCAAGTTTAAAGATACTATTAATGATATATCTAATGTATACTAATAATGATAAGTTTAGAATATACTAATAATGACAAGTCTAGAATACTCCAATAATGACAGGTTTAGAAGATACTATTAATGATAATTTTAATGTTTACTAATAATGATAATTTTAGATTTTACCAGGACTGACAAGTTTAGAATACCAATTGAAAAATTGATAACTTTAATATGTTTTGATCATGACAAGTTTAGAATATACGATTAATGACAAATAAAGAGCATACTATTAGTTATAACTTTAATGACAAGTGTAGAATGTACTTCTAACGACAAGTTTATAAGGTACTATTAGTGATAACATAAATGTGTACTATAATAATAATTTTAGTATATACTAATGATAATTTTAATATAGGTTGATAAAGACAAGTTTCGAACATACTAATTATAACAAGTTTTGATTAATCTTTTGATAATAACTTTAATGTGTGCCAACAATCACAAGTTTAGATTATACTAATAATGTGTTTAGAATATACTAACGATAATAAGTTTAGAATATAATATTAATAATGACAAGTTTAGAATATACTAATTTATAATACACTAATTGTGACACGTTTAGGATATACTAATAACGACAGTTTCAGAATATACTAAAATAAGTTTACAAGGTAATGCTAAGGATAATTTTGATATTTACTAAATTTATAAGGTGCTATTAAAATTTAATGTGCACAAATAATGACAAGTTTAGAATATACTAATAATGAGAAGTTTAAAATGTTAACGATAATAAGTTTAGAATATAATATTAATAATGACAAGTTTAGAATATACTAATTTATAATACACTTATTGTGACACGTTTAGGATATACTAATAACGACAGTTTCAGAATATACTAAAATAAGTTTACAAGGTACTGCTAAGGATAATTTTGATATTTACTAATAACGATATACTAATAATGGCAAATTTATAAGGTGCTATTAAAATTTAATGTGCACAAATAATGACAAGTTTAGAATATACTAATAATGAGAAGTTTAGAAGGATAATTTTAATGTGTAATATTGTAATAACCGCAAGTTATTAAAATGATAACGTTAATGTTCATGTGTAGTAATGACATGCTTGAAATGCAAAGTTTAGAAAATACTAGGAATAGCAAAATTAGAAGTTGCAATTAATGATAACTGTAATGTGTACTTGTTATTATCAGTATCCTCTAAAATTGCCATTATTAGTGCATATCAAAGTTATCATTAATAGTACCTTCTAAGCTTGTTCTTGTTAAACATGTGATTATGAGTACATATTAGAGTTATCATTAATAGTACTTAACAAAATTAGAATATACTAATAATGGCATGTATGGAATATATTTAGAATTAAAAGTTTAGAATATACTAAGATTGTCAAGTTTAGAAGATACTCTTCAAGATAACTTTAATGTGTAGAAATAATGACAATTGTGGAATATACTAATAATGATAAGTTCAGAAGGTTCTATTAATGATAACTTTATTTTGTACATATAATGACAAGTTTAGCATATAAGTTTACAAGGTACTGTTAATGATAACTTTAATATGTATTAGTAAATACAAGTTTCGACCATATTAAGTTTAAAAATTACAAATAATGACAACTTTAGAAGATACTATATATGATAACTTTAATTGTACTAATAATGACCAGAACGTGCTAATGACAAATTCAGAATGTACTATAAATGAAAACTTTAATGTCTTCTAATAATTAATGTTTGAAATATACTAATAATGACAAGTTTAAGGGCACTATTAATGATAACTTTAATATGTGCTAATAATAGCAAGTTTACAATATTGTAATAATGACAAGTTTAGAAGATTATATTAATGATAACGTTAATGTGTAGTAATAATGACATGTTTGAATTATATTGATAATGCAAAGTTTAGAAAATATTAATAATAGCAAAATTAGAAGTTGCTATTAATGATAACTATAGTACGTACTAATAATGATTAGTTTTGAATAAACTAACAATGTCATGTTTAGAACACACTATACCAACAATGACAAGTTTAGAATAATGATAAACTTTGGAATATATTAGTATTGCCAAGCTTAGAATATACTAATAGTGATAAGTTTACAAGGTCCTAACAATAATAACTCTAATGTGTGCTAATGATGACAAGTTTGGAATACCAAAGAAGATATGTTTAGTATATA
This sequence comes from Oratosquilla oratoria, assembly GCF_046742065.1. Taxonomy (NCBI): domain Eukaryota; kingdom Metazoa; phylum Arthropoda; class Malacostraca; order Stomatopoda; family Squillidae; genus Oratosquilla; species Oratosquilla oratoria. The sequence goes on from NC_134805.1 coordinate 179,285, forward strand.
CTAATACTGATATGTTTCGAACATAAGAACAATGACAACTTTAAAAAATATTGTTAATCATTAACTATTTTTTAAAGTTGTCATTAATGTGTAGTAATAATGACAAGTGTAGAATATACTAACAATGTCAGGTTTAGAATAATGGCAAGTTTAGAATACACTAATAATTACAAAGTTAGAAGGTATTATCAATGATAAATTTAATGTGTACTAATAATAGCGAGTTTAGAATATACTAAGAATGACAAATTTAGAATAATGACATGTAAAGATAAGTTCAGAAGGTACCTTAATGACAACTTCTAGAAGGTACTATTAATGATAAGTTTAATGTGTACTAATATAAAAAAAAGGTACAATATACTAATAAGGGTAAGTTTAGAAAGCACTATAACTGATAACGACAAGGTAAGAATATACTAATAATGACAAATTTAGAAGGTACTATTAATGATAACTTTGATGTCTCTTAATACTGATAAGTTTAGAAGATACTATTAATGAGTTAAGAATATACTAATAAGGTACTATTAATGATAACTTTGATGTCTATTAATAGTGATAAGTTTAGTATAATGAGTTTAGAATATACTAATAATGACAAGTTTAGATAAATTGTATGTGAAATGATGATGAAAAGTTTAGAATTTTGACAATTTATAATAAAAATGAGAAGTTTAGAAAAAAAAACATATAGCGTTTAGCAGATACTATTAGTAAAATATTTAATGTGTACTAATAATGAAAGAGATACAAAATACTAGTAATGACTGGTCTAGAATATACTTTTAATGATAACTCTAATATGCACTAATAGTAACAAGTTTAGAATAACATGCTCAGTCGGAACTATTGATAACTTTGATATGAGAAGTTTAGAACACACTAATAATGAATATTGTCGATACTACTATTAATGATAAATATAATGTGTACTAATAATGACAAGTTTAGATAAATTGTATGTGAAATGATGAAAAGTTTAGAATTTTGACAATTTATAATAAAAATGAGAAGTTTAGAAAAAAAACATATAGCGTTTAGTAGATACTATTAGTAAAATATTTAATGTGTACTAATAATGAAAAAGATACAAAATACTAGTAATGACTAGTCTAGAATATACTTTTAATGATTGCTCTAATATGCACTAATAGTAACAAGGTTAGAATAACATGCTCAGTCGGAACTATTGATAACTTTGATATGAGAAGTTTAGAACACACTAATAATGAATATTGTCGATACTACTATTAATGATATATATAATATGTACTAATAATTAAAATTTTAGAAAATATTTATAATAACTTTAATATATTTTAATAAAGACAATTTAGAAGGTTTTGCTTTGACATGTACAAATGTTGAATAATTTAGAATATACTAATAATGACAGCTAAAAAATATACAAATAATGAGAAGTTTAGAAGGTATTCATTATAGATTTCATTTGTACTCATAATGACAACTATAGAATATCCTAATAAGGACAAATTTATAATATTCTAATTATGACAAGTTTAGAAGGTATTGTTAATGATAACTTTAATGTGTGCTATTAATAAAATGTTTAGAATATACTAATAATGACAAGTTTAGAAGGTACTATTGCATGATAACTTTAGAATATGCATGACAAATTTAGAATGTGCTTATAATGGCAAGTTTGTAATATACAAATGATGTCAAGTTTTGAATATATTATCAATAATAGCTTTAATGTGTACTAATAATGACAAGTTTACAATATACGTACAATGGAAGATACTGCTGATGACAACTTTTATGTGTACTAATAATGGAAAGACTAGAATATACAAATAATGACTTTAATATGTACTAATCATGAAAAAAATAAAATATACTAAAAATGACAAGTTTGTAATACCCTAATAATGACAAGTACAATTTAGAATATACTAATAATAACAAGTTTATAAGGTATTATTGCATGATAACTTTAATGTGCACTAATAATGACAAATTTAGAATATACAAATGATGTCAAGTTTAGAATCTATTATTAATAATAGCTTTAATGTGTACTAATAATGACAATTTTACAATATATGTATAATGCAAGATACAGTTAATAACTTTTATGTGTACTAATAATGGAAAGACTAGTATATGCCAATAATGACTTTAATATGTACTAATCATGAAAAAATTAAAATATACTAGAAATGACAAGTTTGTAATATCCTAATAATAACAAGTTATGAGGTACATTAATAATGTATTTAACTTTGACAATTTTAGAAGGTATTGTTAATGTGTACTAATAATCAGGGGCCGTATACACAAAACTTTTTTTGTTAGCCTTAACAATCTCTGCTAGCTAACAGAAAACCACTAAAAGTTATACACCAATGCTTAACTAACAACATTTAGCTAGTAAACAGTTGTTTGTCAAGTTGCGCTAAACAGTTAGCAGCTTATGAACGTGTAAATGGACGTATCATTAAAAATTGCACACATAAAACAGTGTTATTAATGCAGTTGTTCAAAATTTATTAAGAGAGTATCATGATAGCACATAGATATCGTATGTATGGTTTTTTAGGAGTACTTATTAACCAACGACAGATATTTTTGGACGAAGGCGCATTGTATAGACAAATCTTCCGACAGAAGACTCAACAATTATTTCAGAGGATATGGACATGGCAGAAGAATCACAGAAAAAGAAAAGGAAGCCAAACCGGTCACAAGAGGAAACACTCCTCTTGGTCAACGTGATTATGGAGGAAAAAATAATTATAAATGGGCGATTCAAGCCAAGGACACAAGGACAAGAAGGAGGCATGGCAAAGCACGTTGATGCTGTGGTATCGTTTTCTGTTTACATATAAATGTTCATCTACACTTGGAGCCACAATTCTAATATTTGTGCCATATATGGTACCCACAACACTGGGAAACCTACAGTCTTCCATGAACTCTGCTTGTTTTACTTGCGCTTCTTGGTTCTGATAGTGCATCAATTGTTTGAGTAATGACACGGCTGATTGTTGCTTGTGAGGTCTCAAAGTCGTCGTTGCTGCATTTTACCTGTGGCTAAATATCATAGGGTAATTTCCACCTTCGTCTCAGGACTCAGTGGTCGATTCCGTTCTGTTCAGGATTGAAGTTTGTCCCTCACTAAATCAGCCATTGTTATTATACCAGCACGGTTCATTCTGAAGCGTTTGATGAGTTCGTCGTCATTGTACTCGTTAAATATGTCCCGTCGCTGTCGACATACTCGCCGTCGTCTTTGTATTTGTTGTTGTTGCTCCGCCATCTTTTCTACTAACAGGAATTTATTAAGAGCTTAATAGTCCTCCACACCACTTTTACCTTAACAGTACTTTTAAGGCCCTAACAAGTTTTCTGTATCCACTGTTAGTGCTTAACAGCTAAATATTAGTCTTAACAGAAATTTGTTACCCTTAACAGCTATTTGTTAGTGCTAACAAGTTTTGTGTATACGGCCCCAGAAGTTTACAATATACTAATAATATACTAATAATATTATACTAATAATATACTTATAATATTATACTAATAATATTAGTACATATTAAACTTATCATCAACAATATATTTTTTTAAATTGTCGTTATTTGTATAATCTAAACATATCTTCTTTATATATCTTCATATATCTTTATACATCTTGTCATTATTAGTACACATTACAGTTATCACTATCTGTATGTTCCAAAGTTGTATTTTTTCTAAACTTGTCATTATTTGTATATTCTAAACTTGTGAGTATTAGTACACATGTTGTTAGTATATTCAAAACTTATCATTATTAATACACATTACAGTTATCATTAATTACAACTTCTAATTTTGCTATTCCTAGTATTTTCTAAATTTTGCATTATCAATATATTTCAAGCATGCCATTACTACACATTAATATTAACGTTATCATTTTAATAACTTGCGGTTATTACAATATTCTAGACTTGTGAGTATTAGTCCACATTAAAATTATCATTAATAGTGCCTTCTAAACTTCTCATTATTAGTATGTCATTATTTGTGCACATTAAATTTTAATAGCACCTTATAAATTTGCCATTATTAGTATATCGTTATTAGTAAATATCAAAATTATCCTTAGCAGTACCTTGTAAACTTATTTTAGTATATTCTGAAACTGTCGTTATTAGTATATCATAACGTGTCACAATTAGTGTATTATAAATTAGTATCTTCTAAACTTGTCATTATTAATATTATATTCTAAACTTATTATCGTTAGTATATTCTAAACACATTATTAGTATAATCTAAACTTGTGATTGTTGGCACACATTAAAGTTATTATCAAAAGATTAATAAAAACTTGTAATAATTAGCAACCCATATTAAAATTATCATTAGTATATACTAAAATTGTTATTATAGTACACATTAATGTTATCATTAATAGTACCTTATAAACTTGTCGTTAGTAGTACATTCTACACTTGTCATTAAAGTTATAACTAATAGTATGCTCTTTATTTGTCATTAATCGTTTATTCTAAACTTCTCATGATCAGAACATATTAAAGTTATCATTTCTTTTCAATTGGTATTCTAAACTTGTCAGTCCTGGTAAAATCTTAAATTATCATTATTAGTAAACATTAAAATTATCATTAATAGTATCTTCTAAACCTGTCATTATTGACTGTTAACTTATTCATTGTTCATACATTTATTCATTAGATAATTTATTTATTTCATATTGCAGGTAAGATCTGTGGTCTGTGATATGCTTAACGGCGAGGGAAAGACAAGTAAGACTGTTTCTCTCTCTCTCTCACTCTCTCTCTCTCTCTCTCTCTCTCTCTCTCTCTCTCTCTCTCTCTCTCTCTCTCTCTCTCTCTCTCTCTCTCTCTCTCTCTCTCTCTCTCTCTCTCTCTCTCTCTCTCTCTCTCTCTCTCTTCTCTCTCCTCTCTCTCTCTCTCTCTCTCTCTCTCGCTCTCTCTCTCTCTCTCTCTCTCTCTCTTTCTGTTTCTATCTCTCTTTCTCTCTCTCTCTCTCTCTCTATCTCTTCTCTCTCTCTCTCTCTCTCTCTCTCTCTCTCTCTCTATCTCTCTCTCTCTCTCTCTCTCTCTCTCTCTCTCTCTCTCTCTCTCTCTCTCTCTCTCTCTCTCTCTCTCTCTCTCTCTCTCTCTCTCTCTCTCTCTCTCTCTCTCTCTCTCTCTCTCTCTCTCTCTCTCCAGATGAAGAATTGCTTGGATTAGTGATCCAATTTAATGAAATCCTCTGGTACATTCTGAACTGGTTCATTGCAATGGTGGTTGGGGAATATGAACTATTTGCTCTCAGTTCATACTTTACATAAGAATGGAGGAGACTGCAAGAGATCATTAGGCAGTTCCATGTCACTTACCACCTATCATCTCCATCCATAGAATTTTCTCATGTTCTCTTAAAACAACCCATTATTTTTTGTCTCTATTCTAGCCAACCGGCTTTTTTTTCCTTAATTCTTTGATAATATGTTTGCCAGCCGGTCCTTCATATTCTTCTTCTTATTTTAGTCCCTCCCACTTACCCGGCAGGCAAGCTCTTCTTATAATTCCTTAGTTTCTCGTTATATTTGCCGGCCGGCCCTCCGTATCGTTGGTTTGGCCTTCCATTTCGTTGTTCATTTTAAGTTCTAACGTCTTCTAGGTCCTTTGCTTCTTGCTGTCCTTTCCGGCCGGCCTTCCCGTTGTACTCGTCGTCCCCGCGTGTGTCAAAGGTCCCCCGAGCTCCGAGTGGCCAGGAGGTTTTGTCACACTTTCGACCACACTGAGGAGGACATTTGAGATGGACCCTGAGAGCGCCTCCCTCGACAGAGGTTAACCCTTTCAGGTCCCAAGGGCCAAGTGAGCTACAGATCCTAAAAGCCCCCAATATGTAGAACATGAATTAATCCCCATCAGGTCCCAATTAACAAAATTAGCTTACCCTCAGTGGTTCTTGGATAAAGCAGAACTAGCTTTTTCAATCCCCCCTTCCACAAAGCCAAGTGTGTTGCAAAATCCCCTTGTTATTCCCTTTTCAGAGCTCATTACTCGTTTGTCCAAATTTCTTTCCAAAGACAAGGCAAATTTAATTCATAATTACCCGATACTATCAATAAGAATGTTAATGTTCATCGGAGGTTGAAAGAAAATCATATCCCAGGGCTTTACTCCCTTCCGTATAAAGATTGTAATCTAGCTTACATCGGTCAGACAGGGAGTCCTAAGGACAAGGTTGAACGAGCATAAAAGGTCAATCAGGTATGGTCAAAAAGTTCAGCCGTGTTCCAATCTGGTTGTGGGTTAATAAGGAAACTCGTAGAATCTATGATTATTTCTAAGGGTCAGTGGACCCCAGACACAATATCAGGACTATTCATTACAAAACAGATTGTTAATAGGTATCCTCCCCCTCCCCCTGACCCAACCTTTGGTCATCCTCAGGTCACGAGCGAGTGAGGGTAGTGATATTGACTAATTCCCAGTTTCTTTTTACTTTGTAAGAGGTTGCTATTTAAGATAGCACACTCCTCCCACCTTGTACTACTGAAGAGGATTGCAGCTAGCAATCAAGATATATAATTCGCTTATTCAACTGTTTCTTTCGACTATATTGCTAGTTGTGATTTACAAACGTGTTACTATATTTTTCATTACTGATATATATATATATATATATATATATATATATATGTGTGTGTGTGTGTGTGTGTGTGTGTGTGTGTGTGTGTGTGTGTGTGTGTGTGTGTGTGTGTGTGTGTGTGTGTGTGTGTGTGTGTGTGTGTGTGTGTGTGTGTGTATAATAATAATAATAATAATAGGTTTATTGAGATAGCAGTGATACACTGACAATAATACAATTGAGCACTTTTATGAGTATTATAGTAATTATAAGAGTGATATGAGTTTATTGTGCGGACAATGGATGGAATGGCACTGTTCTTGTATCGGTCAGTCCTCGGCGCTCTGATGGGCTTGATTTTGTTAGAATGCCGAGTTGCATGGCGGGTGGTTGTGGTGTTAGGTGGGAGGAAGTGACGGTGACGTGGGTGTAGCATTAGGTCCTGTCCAAACTTATTCAGTGCCTCACTGTGTTTGTCGGACAATCTTGGCAAGCTGAGGGTGGTGAGGGCGTGTTCGTATCCCTCATACTGACTACCCAAGATAATTCTGCATGCTCTTCTTTGTACATTCTCTAATTTGCTCCTCTGTGTGATGTTGAGTGATGATGACCAGGCTGGGGAGGCATACATGAGGGTGGGGAGTCCAAAGGTGGTGTAGACTCCCTTTAGATCTGGTGATGGGGTACCAAGGGACTTCAATCTGCGCAGCATGAAGAGTGCTGGTTCCAGTTAAGGTGTCGTCTATTGTGATGCCTAGTAGCTTGGCGGACTGGACCACCTGTCATTATTAGTATATTCTAAACTTATTATTGTTAGTATATTGAAAACACATCATTAGTATATTCTAAACTTGTGATTATTGGTACACATTAAAGTTATTATCAAAAGAACCATCAAAATTTGTTATAATTAGTATGTTCGAAACTTGTCTTTATCAATATATATTAAAGTTATCATTAGTATATACTAAAATTGTCATTATAAGTACACATTAAAGCTATCACCAATAATACCTTATAAACTTGTCGTTAGTAGTATATTCTATACTTGTCATTAAAGTTATAACTAATAGTATGTTCTTTGGTGGAAGGTAAGCTGAGAGTGGAGGATAGATGGAGAAGGAGGAAAGGGACAAAAGGTAGGGAGGTTCTTAGAGTGAACTCCTTGAATGAAAAGGAAAAGGAGAAGGAGTACGAAAAGAAGCTGAAGGAGGAGTGGGAGGGAGTAAAGGATAGAGCAGAGATGGGTGTGGAGGAGGAATGGGGATGGTTCAAGGAGGGAGTCTTAAAGTGTGCAAGGATGGTGTGTGGAACAAGAAGGACAGGGGGACATAGAAGAAAGGGTAGTGAATGGTGGGATGAGGAAACAAAGAAGGCTGTAGAAGAGAAGAAGCGAGCATTCACAGATCGGTTACAAAAGAGGACAGGGGAGTCATATGAGACGTACAAAGAAAAGAAAAGAGAAGTAAAGCAAAAGGTAAAGGAGGCAAAGAGGAGAGCAGATGTGAAATGGGGTAGGAGTATGACAGAAAATTTTGAAAGTAATAAAAAGATGTTTTGGAAAGAAATTAAGAGAGGAAGAGGAGGCGAATCAAGTAGGGAAGAAAAGGTAAAAGGTACAGATGGAGAGTTGATAATGGAAGAGATGGCAGTGAGGGGAAGATGGGCAGAATATTTTAGGGAGTTGCTGAATGTGAATGAGGATAAGGAAGGAAAGATAGCTGCAGTGGGAAATGCGAAGAAAATGAGAGTGATGAGTGAGGAGAATGGAGGAGAAATAAGGAAGGATGAGGTGAAGGCAGCTGTAAAGATGATGAAAGCAGGTAAGGCACCTGGTCTGGATGGATGTCATGCAGAATGTCTGAAAAAGGGAGGTGCAGTGATGGTGGACTGGTTGGTGAGGTTATTTAATGTTTGCTGGAGAGAGGGTAGAGTACCGGAGGACTGGAGTAGTGCCTGTATAGTTCCTCTTTACAAGGGAAAAGGGGACAAGTGTGAATGTAGTAATTTCAGAGGGATTAGCCTGTTGAGTGTAGTAGGGAAGGCTTTTGGGAGGATCTTAATTGAGAGGATTAGGAGAGGAACAGAGGGAGTAATTGGTGAGGAACAGTGTGGATTTAGGACGGGTAGAGGTTGTGTAGATCAGATCTTTGTGGTAAGACAGATATGTGAGAAAGCTATAGGAAAGGGGAAGGATGTTTTTTGGGCTTTCATGGATCTGGAAAAGGCTTATGATAGGGTAGACAGGAAGGCACTGTGGGAGGTTATGCAGATTTATGGGATAGGAGGAAAGCTTTTGGGAGCTGTCAAGAGTTTTTATGAGAGTAGTAGAGCATGTGTTAGGATTGGAAATGGAGAGAGTGAGTGGTTTGAAGTAAAGGTGGGACTTCGTCAAGGATGCGTTATGTCGCCCTGGCTGTTCAACTTATACATGGATGGGGTGGTGCGAGAGGTGAATGCTAGGGTAGTGAGTCAGGGATTGGAGATGGTTAAAGAAAATGGAGAAAAGTGGGAGGTGAGCCAGCTGTTGTTTGCGGACGACACTGCGCTTGTGGCAGGGTCAGAGGAGGGATTGAGGAAGCTAGTGGCAGAGTTTGGGAGAGTATGTGATAGAAGAAAGCTAAAGATAAATGTGGGTAAAAGTAAGGTGATGAGATGTACAAGGGGTGAAAGTGGCAGTAGACTGGAAGTGAACATTAAGGGAGAGCGACTGGAGGAAGTGGATAGTTTTAGATACTTGGGTGCAAGTGTAGCAGGAAAAGGTGGAGTGAAGGTGGAGGTAGAATGTAGATTGAGAGAAGCGAGTAAATGCCTTAGTGGTTTAAAGAGTGTAATGAGGAATAGACATTTGGGAATGGATGCGAAGAGGAGACTGTATGAAGGAGTGATTGTGCCAACAGCACTGTATGGGGCCGAAACGTGGAACATAAGAGAAGAAGAGAGAAGGAGTTAGAATGTGTTTGAGATGAGGTGTCTGAGAAGTATGGTGGGGGTTACTAGGCTAGATAGAGTGAGAAATGAGGAGGTGAGGAGGAGAACAGGGGTGAAAAAGGATTTGGGAGATAGGGTTGATGAAAGAATATTAGGATGGTTTGGACACATGGAAAGAATGAGTGAAGAAAGACTAGTAAAAGAGGTATGGAAGGCAGATGTGGAGGGAGTGAACATGAGGGGACGTCCTAGGATGAGGTGGATGGATGGGGTGAAGGGGGCTTTGGGGAAGAGGGGAATGTCTGTTGAGGAAGGAAGGGAGAGGACGGAAGACAGAGGTGAGTGGAGAATGGTTGTATATGGATGATGTTGTGACTGCATGAGGAGGAATGGGCGGTGAAGTGGGGGGTGGGGTAGTATGTGTGAGTAAATTTTGACGCAGCCCGAAGGGATTTCTCCCCGTCCTCGCCTTATATGCAAAGGGGGACGGAGAGGGGGGGTCGCCGATTAAATGAAGCGGCCTCGCTGTGGATGTACTGTGTCTTACGACACTGCTTCTGACCCAGGGCGGTGGGCAAGGTGCAGGGATGACCCGTCATCCAGGAGGTGCTCAGATGAGAGGAAGGGTGGGAGGGGTGTGGGTGGGAGTGTTTTTATGCCTTTCCCTTTTTGGCTACCTCCCTTGGAAGGGGGAAAAAGCCTTGGTATATGTATGTATGTATGTATGTTCTTAATTTGTCATTAATCGTATATTCTAAACTTGTCATGATCAGAACATATTAAAGTTACATTCTAAACTTGTCAGTGTTGGTAAAATCTAAAAGCGTCATTATTAGTAATCATTAAAGTAATCATTAATAGTAACTTCTAAACCTGTTATTATTGGAGTATTCTAGACTTGTTATTATTAGTATATTCTAAACTTATCACTATTAGTACACATTAAATATATCATTAACAGTATCATCAAATTTGTCATTATTATTTATCATTTATAGTACTTTCTAAACTTCTCATTAGTTGTATATTCTAAACATGTCAATATTAGTATATTTTAAGCATGTCTTCATTGGTATACGCTAAACTTATCTTTATTAGTATATTCTAAACACGTCATTATTAGCTCACATTGAATTTATCATTAATAGGACATTCTAAATTTATCAATACTAATACATTTTGAACTTTGCAATAAAAGTACACTCTAAATTTGTCATTATCTTATCTTTGTCATCATTATTATATTTCAAACTAGTACATGTCATTATTAGTATATTCATAACTCGTCATTATTAGTAAACATTAAAGTTTACCATTAATAGCATCTTCTAAACTTGTCATTATTAGTATATTCCAAACTTGTCATTATTAGTATACATTAAATTTATCAATAATAGTACCTTCTAATTTTGTTTTTATTTGTATATTCTAAACTTGGCATTATTATCATTAGTACACATTAAAGTCATTAATAGTACCTTCGCTTATTCAACAGTCCCTTCTAAACTTGTAATTATTAGTATATTCTAAACTTGTCAATATTAGTGCACATTAAGGTTATTATTTATAGTACGTTATAGTATGTTAAAATTTGTCACTGTTACCATATTCTAAACTTTTATTATTAGTATACTCTAAAATTAACAATACAAATTAGTCATCATTAATGGTATCTTCTAAACTTCTTTTTCGACTTGTTGTTATTGGTATATTCTCTATTTGTTATTATTAGTACACAATAAAGATATTATTAATTGTATATTCACATTCTTCATTATTAGTATATTCTAAAGTTATCATTATTAGTACACATTAACGTTATCTTTACAGATACCTTGTTTTTATTGTTATATTTTAAACTTGTCTGTGTTAGTATAATCTATTTTATTTTTATTATTACTACAAATAGCACCTTATAAACTTTCTTTATATGTATATTTTAAACTTGTCTATATTATTACATATTAACGTTACCATTAACGTTATCTAAACTTATCATTATTACTATATTGTAAATTTTAAAGTTATCAAATAGTACCTTCTAAACTTGTCATTATTGTAGTTAACAGTTATAGTAACTTCTCAACTTGTTAGTATTAGTACATATCTAAGTTATCATTAATAGGATCTTTTAAACTTATCATTATTGCTATATTTTAAGCATGGCATTATTAGATTCTTCTAAACTTGGCATTATCTTTTATTCTAAACTTTTTATTACTGGTATTTCGTTAACAGTACCTTTTAATATAAACTTCTTATTATTACGTGTCATTATTAGTACATATTTAAGTTATCATTAATAGGATCTTTTCCATTCATCATTATTGCTATATTCTAAACATGTCAATATCAGATTCTTCTAAACTTGTCATTATCTTTTATTCTAAACTTTTTATTACTTGTATATAAAACCTTTAAGTATTAGTACATTCTAAAGTTATCATTAATAGTATTTTCTAAGTTTGTCATTATTAGTATAATGAAAAGTTATCATTGATAGTATTTTCTAAACTTGTCATTATTAGTATATTCAAAACTTATCATTACTCAATTTTAAGATTATCATTAATAGTTTCTTCTAAAACTGTCATTCTTTGGTATATATCAAAGTTGTCATTAATAGTGCCTGCCCGGTCTTTATTTGTATATTCTAAACTTGTCATTATTACCACATTAGCACATATTACATCTAACCGTAATATTACAAAATTGTCTTTACTAGCATATTCTTAATTTGTCATTATTAGTGCACATTAAAGTTATACCTTTTAAAATTGTCATTATTAGTATATTCTAAACACGTTAAGATTAATAACTCATACTAAATCTATCATTATTAGTATATTCTAAGCTTAGTAATATTAGTATATGTTAAAGTTTTCATTAAACCTTGTCATTATTATTATAGTATATTCTAAAGATGTCGTTACTAGTATATTCTAATAATGATGATTATAGAACATACTAATAATGATCATATTAAAGATACTATTAATGGGAACTTTAAAGTGTACTATTAATGACAAGTATAGAATATACTAATAATGAAAATTTAGAATATTTTATTAATGATAATTTTAAAGTGTACCAATAGTGGCAACCTTAGAATATGCAAGTACATGTTGAGAAAGTACTATTAATGATAACTCTAATATGTACTCATAATCACATGTTTAGAATATACTAATATCGATAAGTTTAGAAGGTACTATTAATGATGCACTCATAAATCTAATGTGTTTATGACAAGCTTAGAATATACTAATATATTGATTCTGAAGGCACTGTTAATGAGTGCTAATAATGAGAATTTTAGAACATACCAATAGTGATAAGTTTAGAAGGTACTAATAAAAAAATTGTATTATTAATGAAAAGTATATCATATGATGATAATAGCAACTTTTTAATAATGAAAGTTTCCTGTCTACTAATTATGATAAGTTTAGAATATACAAATAGTAACAGGTTTAGAAGGAACTATTACTGATAGCTATAAGGTATTCTAAAATGGACAATTTATAATATTCTAATAATGGCATGCTTGGAATATACTAACATTGAGAAGTTTAAAAGGTACTATTAATGAAAACTTTAATGTTAATAATAATGAAAAGTTGAGAATATACTAACAATGGCAAGTACAACTTAAAATTATCTCAACTTTCATGATATTTTCTAATATTTGTTATTATTAGTATCCTCTACAATTGTCATTATTAGTCCATATCAAAGTTATCATTAATAGTACCTTCTAAGCTTGTCCTTATTAAACATATGATTATGAGTATATTATGAGTTATCATTAATAGTACTTAACAAATTAATATTAACTATAACTTTAAGGTGTCTTAATAATGACAAAATTAGAATATACTAATAATGGCATGCATAGAATTAAAAGTTTAGAATATACTAAGATTGTCAAGTTTAGAAGATACTCTTCAAGAAAACTTTAATGTGTAGAAATAATGACAATTGTGGAATATACTAATAATGATAAGTTTAGAAGGTTCTATTGATGATAACTTTATTTTGTACATATAATGACAAGTTTAGCATATAAGTTTATTAGGTACTATTAATGATAACTTTAATATGTATTAGTAAATACAAGTTTCGACCATATTAAGTTTAAAAATTACAAATTACAACTTTAGAAGATACTATATATGATAACTTTAATTGTACTAATAATGACCAGAACGTGCTAATGACAAATTTATAAATGAAAACTTTAATGTCTTCTAATAATTAATGTTTGAAATATACTAATAATGACAAGTTTAAGGGCACTATAAAAGATTACTTTAATATGTGATAATAATCGCAAGTTTACAATATTGTAATAATGACAATTTAGAAGGTTATATTAATGATAACATTAATGTGTAGTAATAATGACATGTTTGAATTATATTGAATATTGAATTATATTGAATTATATTGAATTATATTGAATTATAAGTTTAAAAAATACTAATAATAGCAAAATTAGAAGTTGCTATTAATGATAACTATAGTACGTACTAATAATGATTAGTTTTGAATAAACTAACAATATCATGTTTAGAAGACACTACTAATGATAACATTAACACAAATTTAGAATATACCAACAATGACAAGTTTAGAATAATTATAAACTTTGGAATATATTAGTATTGCCAAGCTTAGGTCCTAAGAATGATAACTCTTATGTGTACTAATAATGACAAGTTTGAAATACCAAAGAAGATATGTTTAGTATATACTAATACTGATATGTTTCGAATATAAGAACAATGACAATTTAAAAAAATATTGTTAATGATAACTTTAATGTGTAGTAATAATGACGTGTAGAATATACTAATAATGACAAATTTAGAATATACTGACAATGTCAGGTTTAGAATAATTACAAAGTTAGAAGGTATTATTAATGATAAATTTAATGTGTACTAATAATAGCGAGTTTAGAATATACTAAGAATGACAAATTTAGAATAATGACATGTTTAGAATACTAATGATAAGCTTAGACGATAATATTTATGATAACTTCACTGTGTACAAGTTTATTAATCATGACAAGTTTAGAAATTACTAATAATGACAACTTTAGAAGGTACCATATATTGTAACTTTAATTTGTACTAATAATGACAAGTTTAGAACATACTAATAATGACAAAGTAAAATGTACTATAAATGAAAACTTCCATGTCTTCTAATGATTAATGTTTGGAATATACTAATAATGACAAGGTACTGTTGATGATCATTTTAATGTGTACCAATAACGACAAGATTGGAATATATGAATATTGACATCGCTAGAAAATATTGATGATATCTTTATTGTGCAGTAATAATGACATTTATAATATACTATTGGTAACTTTAACGTGTACTAATAAAGAGAGGCTTTTAATGATAATCTAAATATGTATTAACAATAACAAGTTTATAATATACAAAAATTGACAAGTGTAGAGGGTACTATTGATAATAAATTGAATATGTACTAAAATGACAAATTTAGAGAGATACTATTAATGATAACTTTAATGTGTAGTTACAAAAACAAGTTTATAGCGTACTATTAATGATAACTTTAATGTGTACTAATAATAACAAGTTTAAAATACAGTAATAATGACAAATTCAGTAATTACAAATAATTACAAATTTAGAAAACACCAACAATGAGAAGTTTAAATTATAAAAAAATGAGATGTTTAGAAAGTAGTATTAATGATAACTTATATGGCAAATGGCAAATGATGACAAGTTTAGAATATACTAATAAAAAGTTAAGAAAACTTTAGAAGATAAGTTTAAAATATACTGATAATGCAAAGTTTAATAAAATAATACCGACGATTTTAGGTGCCAATATGTGCTAATGTGGTAATAATAACGAGTTTAGAATACACTAAAATAGCATTTTTGTAACAAACAGGTAAAAATAGGTTCAGAAGGTTCTTAATGACAACTTTTAGAAGGTACTATTAATGATAAGTTTAATGTGTACTAATATAAAAAGGTACAATATACTAATAAGGGTAAGTTTAGCAGTTACTATAACTGATAACGTTAATTGGTACTAATTACGATAAGCTCAGAATATACTAATAATGACAAATTTAGAAGGTACCATTAATGATAACTTTGGTGTCTATTAATAGTGAGAAGTTTAGTATATACTATCAATGAGTTTAGAATATACTAACAATGACAAGTTTAGATAAATTTTATGTGAAATGATGATGAAAAGTTTAGAATTTTGAAAATTCATAATAAAAATGAGAAGTTTAGAAAAAAACATATAGCGTTTAGCAGATACTATTAGTAAAATCTTTAATGTGTACTAATAATTACTTTAATGAGTACTAATAATGAAAAAATACAAAATACTAGTAATGACAAGTCTAGAATATACCTTTAATGATAACTTTAATATGCACTAATAGTAACAAGTTTAGAATAACATGCCCAGTCGGAACTATTGATAACTTTGATATGAGAATTTTAGAATATACTAATAATGAATATTATCGATACTACTATTAATGATAAATATAATGTGTACAAATAATTAAAATTTTAGAAAGTGATATTTATAATAACTTTAATATGTTTTGATGAAGACAATTTAGAAGGTTTTATTAAATAGCTTTGATATGTACAAATATTGAATAATTTAGAATATACTAATAATGACAGCTAAGAAATATACAAATAAGAAGAAAATATTCATTATAGATTTCATTTGTACTAATAATGACAACTATAGAATATCCTAATAAGGACAAATTTATAATATTCTAATTATGGCAAGTTTAGAAGTTATTTTTAATGATAACCTTAATGTGTACTATTAATAAAATTAGCTTTAATATGTACTAATAATGACAAGTTTACAATGTACGTTTAATGGAAGATACAGATGATGACAACTTTTATGTGTACTAATAATGGAAAGACTAGAATATACAAATAATGATTATAATATGTACTAATCAGGAAAAAAAAATATACTAGAAATGACAAGTTTGTAATACCCTAATAATGACAAGTTTAAAAGGTACATTAATAATGCATTTAACTTTGACAAGTTTTGAAGTTATTGTTAATATGTTAACAAGGACAAATTTATATTATTCTAATTATGACAAATTTAGAAGGTATTGTTAATGATAACTTTAATGTGTATTAGTAATAACAAATTTAGAATATATTAATAATGACAAGTTTATAAGGTACTATTGCATGATAACTTTAATGTGTACTAATAATGACAAATTTAGAATATACAAATGATATCAAGTTTAGTATGTATTATTAATGACAATTTTACAATATATGTATAATGCAAGATACAGTTGATGACAACTTTTATGTGTACTAATAATGGAAAGACTAGAATATACCAATAATGACTTTAATATGTACTAATCATGAAATAATTAAAATATACTAGAAATGACAAGTTTGTAATATCCTAATAATGTTGAGAAGGCAGTATTAATGATAACTTATATGCCAAATGGCAAATGATGACAAGTTTAGAATATACTAATAAAAATTTAAGAAAACTCTAGAAGATAAGTTTAAAATATACTGATAATGACAATTTTAATAAAATAATACCGACGATTTTAGGTGCCAATATGTGCTAATGTGGTAATAATAACGAGTTTAGAATACACTAAAATAGCATTTTTGTAACAAGCAGGTAAAGATAGGTTCAGATGGTACCCTAATAACTTTTAGAAAGTACTATTAATAAGTTTAATGTGTACTAATATAAAAAGATACAATATATTAATAAGGGTACGTTTAGCAGGTACTATAACTAATAATGTTAATTGGTACTAATTACGATAAGCTCAGAATATACTAATAATGACAAGTTTAGAAGGTACTATTAATGATAATTTTGATGTCTATTAATAGTGATAAGTTTAGTATATACTATTAATGAGTTTAGAATATACTAATAATGACAAGTTTAGATAATTTTATGTGAAATGATGATGAAAAGATTAGAATTTTGACAATTCATAATAAAAATGAGAAATTTAGACAAAAAAACATATAGCGGTTAGCAGATACTATTAGTAAAATCTTTAATGTGTATTAATCATTATTTTAATGAGTACTAATAATGAAAAAATAAAAAATACTAGTAATGACAAGTCTAGAATATACTTTTAATGATAACTTTAATATGCACTAATAGTAACAAGTTTAGAATAACATGCTCATGATAACTTTGATATGAGAAGTTTAGAATATACTAATAATGAATATTGTCGATACTACTATTAATGATAAATATAATGTGTACTAATAATTAAAATTTTAGAAAATTATATTTATAATAACTTTAATATGTTTTGATAATGACAATTTAGGTTTTTTTTAAATAGCTTTGATATGTACAAATATTGAATAATTTAGAATATACTAATAATGACAGCTAAGAAATATACAAATAATGAGAAGTTTAGAAGGTATTCATTATAGATTTCATTTGTACTAATAATGACAACTATAGAATATCCTAATAAGGACAAATTTATAATATTCTAATTATGACAAGTTTAGAAAGTATTGTTAATGATAACCTTAATGTGTACTATTAATAAAATGTTTAGAATATACTAATAATGACAAATTTAGAAGGTACTATTGCATGATAACTTTAATGTGCACTAATAATGACAAATTTAGAATATGCTAATAATGGCAAGTTTGTAATATACAAATGATGTCAAGTTTAGAATGTATTATTAATAATAGCTTTAATGTGTACTAATAATGACAAGTTTACAATATGCGTTTAATGGAAGATACAGCTGATGACAACTTTTATGTGTACTAATAATGGAAAGACTAGAATATACAAATAATGACTTTAGTATGTACTAATCATGAAAAAATAAAATATACTAAGAATGACAAGTTTGTAATACCCTAATAATGACAAGTTTAAAAGGTACATTAATAATGCATTTAACTTTGACAAGTTTTGAAGGTATTGTAAATATGTTAGTAAGGACAAATTTATATTATTCTAATTATGACAAATTTAGAAGGTATTGTTAATGATAACTTTAAAGTGTATTAGTAATAACAAATTTAGAATATACTAATAATGACAAGTTTATAAGTTACTATTGCATGATAACTTTAATGTGCACTAATAATGACAAATTTAGAATATACAAATGATAAGTTTAGAATGTATTATTAATAATAGCTTTAATAATGACAATTTTACAATATATGTATAATGCAAGATACAGTTGCTGACAACTTTCATGTGTACTAATAATGACTTTAATATGTACTAATCATGACAAAATTAAAATATACTAGAAATGACAAGTTTGTAATATCCTAATAATAACAAGTCAAGGAGGTACATTAATAATGCATTTAACTTTGACAATTTTAGAGGGTATTGTTAATGTGTACTAATAATCAGAAGTTTACAATATACTAATAATGAGAGGTTTAGAAGGTACAGGTATGTGTACTAATAATGAAAGATTAGAATATACCAATAATTAAAAGTTTAAAAGGTACTGTTCAAGATAACTTTAATTTGTACTAATAATAAGCAAGCTTACAATATACTAATAGAGACAAGTTTAGAAGATAAATGATAAACTCAATATACTAATAGTAAAATACTAATGATAAAAATACTAATAATAAAAAAAATAGAACATGGTAATAATAAAAAGTATAGAAGGTACTATTAATGATAACATTAATGTGTGACAGGTTTAGAATATAATAATAGTGAGAAGTTTAGCATGTAGTATTATTGACAATTTCATAATGCACTAAAAATGAAAGTTTGGAAGGTGTTATTAATGATAACGTTAATCTGTATTTGGAATCTAATAATAATAACTTTAATGTGTAATCAAAATGAAAAGTTTAGAATATACTGATAACGAGAAGTTTAGAATAAGTTAATAATGACAATTTTAGAATGTACTTTTAATGATAACTTTAATGTGTATTAGTAATAGTAACCTTAAAGTGAACTAATAATAACATATTTAGAGTATACTAAAGTTTAGAATATACAAATAAAGACCGGGTAGGTACCATTAATGGCAAATTTAATGTATACCAATAATGAGATGCTTAGATGACAGTTTTAGAAGGAACTAATGATAGTTTAGTAATAATGACAAGTCTTGAAGAATTAATGATAACTTATACATGTACTACTAATGACACGTAATAATGAGAAGTTAAGGTACTGTTAATGAAAACTTTAATGTGTACTAATATTGAAAGTTTATAATATACAAGTTTAGAATATACTAATAATAACAAGTTGAGAAGTTACTATAACTGTAAACTGTAATGCGTACTAATAATGACAAGTTTAGAAGGTACTATTAATAATAACTTTAAATTTAGAATGTAGTAATAATGATAAGTTTAGAAGGTACTATTAATGATAACGTATATATATATATATAAAGAAAGTTTATAAGGTACTATTTGTAGTAATAATGAAAAATAGATTATACTAACACAGACAAGTTTAGAATATGAAAATAAGAAAAATATTAGAAGATATTTGTAAAGATAATATTAATGTGTACTAATAATGATAATTTTAGAATATACTAATAATGAAGAATGTGAATATACAAATAATAATGTTTTTATTGTGTGCTAATGATAAATATAGAATATACCAATAACGGCAAGTTGAAAAAGAAGTTTAAAAGCTACTATAAATGATGACTAATTATGACACGTTTAGAATACACTAATAATGAAAGCATACTAATAATAAAAGTTTAGAATATGGTAACAGTGACAAGATTTTAACGTACTATAAATAATAACTTTAATGTGTACTAATATTGACAAGTTTAGAATATACTAATGATTACAAGTTTAGAGGGGTATGTATGTATGTATGTATGTATGTATGTATGTATGTATGTATGTATGTATGTATGTATGTATGTATGTATGTATGTATGTATGTATGTATGCATGTATGTATGTATGTAAGTATTGTATGTATGTATGTATGTTTGTATGTATCTATGTGTTAAAAATCAAACTTGTCATCATTCATAGTATCTTCTAAGCTTTTCTCTATTTGTATATTCTAAAGTTGTTCCAAACTTGTTATTTTAGTATATTGTACACTTCTCATAATTTGTATATTCTAAACTTGTTATAATTAGTATATTCCGAACTACTCATTATTAGTGTATTCTAAACACAATATTCCATTTTCAGTATACTGAAAACTTGTCATTACTGGTATATTCTAAATTTCTCATTATTAGTCTATTCTAACTACACATTAAAGTTGCCATTTATTGCATCTTCTAAACCTGTCATTATTTGTATACTCTAATATCGTCATTATAAGTTCACATTGAAGTTATAATAATATCTTTTAAACTTGTCATGATTAGTTAACTCTAAACATGTTATTATTAGTACATTTTAAGTTTGTCAATATTAAAACAAATCAATTTTGTCATTGTTATTGTATTCAGAACTTGTCATGATTGGTATATTCTAAACTTGTCATTACTTATATATTCTAAACTTGTCATTCTTAGTATATCTTAAAAGTATTAGTAGTGCCTTCCAAAGTTATCATTATTAATATATTCTTAGTTTTTTGTTATTAGTATATTCAAAATGTGTCATTAATAGTATATCTTAAACTTTTTATGAATAGTATATTCTATTCTTTTCATTATTATTTCACATTAATACTATCATTAATAGTGCCCTATATCTTTGTCATTATTAGTATATTCCAAACTTGTAATTATCAGTACACATTATTGTTATAATTAATTGTACATTTTATACTTGTCATTATTATTAGTAGTACATTCTAGGCTTTTCAATATTTGTACATATTTAAGATGTCATTATTAGTACCTTTTATATTTTCTTTATATATTCTAAACTTTTCATCATTGTTATTATTATAATTTTAAGTTGTCATTTACGTAACTTGTCATTATTAGAACACAAACTTCTAAACTTTTCATCTTAATATATTGTAAACTTCTTATTATCAGTATATTCTAAACTTGTCATTATTTGTGATTATCTGACTATTAGAATATTATGAAATTGACATTATTAGTATTTTCTAAACTTTTCATTATATGTACGTTAAAGTTATCACCATTTGTGCATGCTAATCTTCTCTTTATTTGTATATTAAAAACTTGTCATTATCAGTATATTTCAAACTTATCATTATTAGTACACATTAGAGTTACCAATTTATTATTAGTAGTATCTTCTAAACTTGTCATTACTTTTCTAGTATTAATAGCACACATTAAGAGTACTTTCTAAACATCATTATTAGTATATTCTAAACTTGTCATTATTAGTACACGTTAACGTTATTATCAATATTACCTTCTTAACTTGACATCTTTAGTATATTGTAAACTTGCCGTATCAAAAATACCCTTTAAACTTTTTTATTAGTACATGTTAAAACTATTATTAAAGGCATCTTTAATAAACTTGTCATTACTTCTATATTCTAAACTTGTCATTAATAGTACACATTAAAGTTATCATTAATAGTATCCTTAATCTGATCATTATTAGTATGTTCTATAATTATCATTATATATTAAATTTATCACTAATAGCACTTTCTATTCGTATAATCTAACCATTAGAATATTCTAAACATATCTTCATTGGCATGGTCTAAACTTTTCATTATTTGCTTATTAAATATATTCTAAACATGGCAATATTAGTGTATTCTAAAGTTGTCATTATTCTAAACTTGTCTATCATTATATTCTAAACTTGTTAGTATTAATATACATGATAAGGTGTCTTAATAATGACAAAATTAGAATATACTAATAATGGCATGTATGGAATATATTTAGAATTAAAAGTTTAGAATATACTAAGATTGTCAAGTTTAGAAGATACTCTTCAAGATAACTTTAATGTGTAGAAATAATGACAATTGTGGAATATACTAATAATGATAAGTTCAGAAGGTTCTATTAATGATAACTTTATTTTGTACATATAATGACAAGTTTAGCATATAAGTTTACAAGGTACTGTTAATGATAACCTTAATATGTATTAGTAAATACAAGTTTCGACCATATTAAGTTTAAAAATTACAAATAATGACAACTTTAGAAGATACTATATATGATAACTTTAATTGTACTAATAATGACAAGAACGTGCTAATGACAAATTCAGAATGTACTATAAATGAAAACTTTAATGTCTTCTAATAATTAATGTTTGAAATATACTAATAATGACAAGTTTAAGGGCACTATTAATGATAACTTTAATATGTGATAATAATAGCAAGTTTACAATATTGTAATAATGACAAGTTTAGAAGATTATATTAATGATAACGTTAATGTGTAGTAATAATGACATGTTTGATTTATATTGATAATGCAAAGTTTAGAAAATATTAATAATAGCAAAATTAGACGTTGCTATTAATGATAACTATAGTACGTACTAATAATGATTAGTTTTGAATAAACTTACAATGTCATGTTGTGAACACACTATACAAACAATGAAATAATTATGAACTTTGGAATATATTAGTATTGCCAAGCTTAGAATATTCTAATAGTGATAAGTATACAAGGTCCTAACAATAATAACTCTAATGTGTACTAATGATGACAAGTTTGGAACACCAAATAAGACATGTTTAGTTGATACTAATACTGATATGTTTCGAACATAAGAACAATGACAACTTTAAAAAATATTGTTAATCATTAACTTTTTTTTAAAGTTGTCATTGTTCTTAATGTGTAGTAATAATGACAAGTGTAGAATATACTAACAATGTCAGGTTTAGAATAATGGCAAGTTTAGAATACACTAATAATTACAAAGTTAGAAGGTATTATTAATGATAAATTTAATGTGTACTAATAATAGCGAGTTTAGAATATACTAAGAATGACAAATTTAGAATAATGACGTTTAGAATACTAATGATAAGCTTACAAGTTTATTAATCATGACAAGTTTAGAAATTACTAATAATGACAACTTTAGAAGGTACTATATATTGTAACTTTAATTTGTACTAATAATGACAAGTTTAGAACATACTAATAATGACAAAGTAAAATGTACTATAAATGAAAACTTCCATGTCTTCTAATGATTAATGTTTGGGATAAACTAATAATGTCAAGGTACTGTTGATGATCATTTTAATGTGTAGCAATAACGACAAGCTTGGAATATATGAACATTGACATCGCTAGAAAATATTGATGATATCTTTAATGTGCAGTAATAATGACATTTATAATATACTATTGATAACTTTAACGTGTACTAATTAAGAGAATCTTTTAATGATAATTTAAATATGTATTAACAATAACAGGTTTATAATATACAAAAATTGACAAGTGTAGAGGGTACTATTGATAATAAATTGAATGTGTACTAAAATGACAAATTTAGAAAGATACTATTAATGATAACTTTAATGTGTAGTTACAAAAACAAGTTTATAGGGTACTATTAATGATAACTTTAATGTGTACCAATAATAACAAGTTTAAAATACAGTAATAATGACAAGTTCAGTAATTACAGATAATTACAAATTTAGAAAACACCAACAATGAGAAGTTTAAATTATACTAAAAATGAGATGTTTAGAAAGTAGTATTAATGATAACTTATATGGCAAATGATGACAAGTTTAGAATATACTAATATAAAGTTAAGAAACTTATGAAGATAAGTCTAAAATATACTGATAATGACAAGTTTAATAAAATAATACCGACGATTTTAGAAGGTGCTAATATGTGCTAATGTGGTAATAATAACGAGTTTAGAATACACTAAAATAGCATTTTTGTAACAAACAGGTAAAGATAGGTTCAGAAGGTACCTTAATGACAACTTTTAGAAGGTACTATTAATGATAAGTTTTATGTGTATTAATATAAAAAAAAGGTACAATATACTAATAAGGGTAAGTTTAGCAGGCACTATAACTGATAACGACAAGCTAAGAATATACTAATAATGACAAATTTAGAAGGTACTATTAATGATAACTTTGATGTCTATTAATACTGATAAGTTTAGAAGGTACTATTAATGAGTTAAGAATATACTAATAAGGTACTATTAATGATAAGTTTGATGTCTATTAATAGTGATAAGTTTAGTATAATGAGTTTAGAATATACTAATAATGACAAGTTTAGAAAAATTGTGTGAAATGATGATGAAAAGTTTAGAATTTTGACAATTTATAATAAAAATGAGAAGTTTAGAAAAAACATATAGCGTTTAGCAGATACTATTAGTAAAATATTTAATGTGTACTAATAATGAAAAAGATACAAAATACTAGTAATGACTAGTCAAGAATATACTTTTAATGTTAACTCTAATATGCACTAATAGTAACAAGTTTAGAATATCATGCTCAGTCGGAACTATTGATAACTTTGATATGAGAAGTTTAGAACACACTAATATGAATATTGTCGATACTACTATTAATGATAAATATAATGTGTACTAATAATTAAAATTTTAGAAAATTATATTTATAATAACTTTAATATATTTTAATAAAGACAATTTAGAAGGTTTTGCTTTGACATGTACAAATATTGAATAATTTTAAATATACTAATAGTGACAGCTAAAAAATATACAAATAATGAGAAGTTTAGAAGGTATTCATTATAGATTTCATTTGTACTAATAATGACAACTATAGAATATCCTAATAAGGACAAATTTATAATATTCTAATTATGACAAGTTTAGAAGGTATTGTTAATGATAACTTTAATGTGTGCTATTAATAAAATGTTTAGAATATACTAATACTGACAAGTTTAGAAGGTACTATTGCATGATAACTTTAAAATGTGCATGACAAATTTAGAATATGCTAATAATGGCAAGTTTGTAATATACAAATGATGTCAAGTTTTGAATATATTATTAATAATAGCTTTAATGTGTACTAATAATGACAAGTTTACAATATACGTACAATGGAAGATACTGCTGATGACAATTTTTATGTGTACTTTAATATGTACTAATCATGAAAAAATAAAATATACTAGAAATGACAAGTTTGTAATACCCTAATAATGACAAGTTTAAAAGGTACATTAATAATGCATTTAAATTTGACAAGTTTTGAAGGTATTGTTAATATGTTAATAAGTACAAATTTATATTATTCTAATTATGACAAATTTAGAAGGTATTGTTAATGATAACTTTAATGTGCACTAGTAATAGCAAATTTAGAATATACTAATAATGACAAGTTTATATGTTATCATTGCATGATAACTTTAATGTGCACTAATAATGACAAATTTATAGAATATACAAATGATGTCAAGTTTAAAATGTGTACTAATAATTAATAGCTTTAATGTGTACAAATAATGACAATTTTACAATATATGTATAATGGAAGATACAGTTGATGACAACCTTTATGTGTACTAATAATGGAAATAACACAGGGGAACACTTTTTCAGTAACTTTGAGTTGCATTGGATATTTTAACGGATTTTGAAAGAGTTTTAGGCGCTGATTTCAAATCTGAAATTAGTTTTTCTCTACAAGCTCTAGTTTGTATGCAATTTGAGGTTAATTAAATTGTACGTATGTGAACTTTCGTAAACCATGTATAAGCATTTTAACGTCCATATATATAGATAGCTTCTAATATTTTGATCATTCTTCTTTTGTTTCAGTTCAAACATGGCTTCCAGAATGAGACATCATTGCAGAAACAAGCCTGATGCCTTCTGCTACATATGTGGATGCTACACACTTAATCGTCAGAGACGTAACATATCCTCGTTCGTCAAGCGTGCCTACAAGGCATATTTTGAAGTTCATCTTGGTGATCAAGACAAGCAATGGGCTCCTCATGTTGTGTGCCACAATTGTGAGGAAATGCTTCGAGACTGGACCAAAGGAAAACGCAAAGGTCTGCCTTTTGGAGTTCCAATGATTTGGCGCGAACCCACCAACCATGTAACTGACTGTTATTTCTAAGCTTGGCAATACTAACATATTCCAAAGTTTATCATTATTCTAAACTTGTCATTGTTGGTATAGTGTGTTCAAAACATGACATTGTAAGTTTATTCAAAACTAATCATTATTAGTACGTACTATAGTTATCATTAATAGCAACTTCTAATTTTGCTATTATTAATATTTTCCAAACTTTGCGTTATCAATATAATTCAAACATGTCATTATTACTACACATTAACGTTATCATTAATATAATCTTCTAAACTTGTCATTATTACAATATTGTAAACTTGCTATTATTATCACATATTAAAGTTATCATTAATAGTGCCCTTAAACTTGTCATTATTAGTATATTTCAAACATTAATTATTAGAAGACATTAAAGTTTTCATTTATAGTACATTCTGAATTTGTCATTAGCACGTTCTTGTCATTATTAGTACAATTAAAGTTATCATATATAGTATCTTCTAAAGTTGTCATTATTTGTAATTTTTAAACTTAATATGGTCGAAACTTGTATTTACTAATACATATTAAAGTTATCATTAACAGTACCTTGTAAACTAATTTTGTCATTATTAAGACACCTTAAAGTTATAGTTAATATCAATTTGTTAAGTACTATTAATGATAACTCTAATATGTACTCATAATCACATGTTTAATAAGGACAAGCTTTGAAGGTACTATTAATGATAACTTTGATATGCACTAATAATGGCAATTTTAGAGGATACTGATAATAGCAAATATTAAAAAATATTATGAAAGTTGAGAATGTGCTACTTATCATGTATATTAATACTAACAAGTTTAGAATATAATGATAATGACAAGTTTAGAATAATGACAACTTTAGAATACACTGATATTGCCATGTTTATTAAGCAAATAATGAAAAGTTTAGAACATGCCAATGAAGATATGTTTAGAATATTCTAATGGTTAGATTATACGAATAGAAAGTGCTATTAGTGATAACTTTAATGTATACTAATAATGATAATTATAGAACATACTAATAATAATCAGATTAAGGATACTATTAATGATAACTATAATGTGTACTATTAATGACAAGTTTAGAATATAGAAGTAATGACAAGTTTACAGTGGTAATTTTAATGTGTTTATATAAATTTATTTAATGTGTTTATACAAATTTTAATGTGTTTATATAAAAAAGTTAGGAAGATGCCTTTAATAATAGTTTTAACATGTACTAATAAAAAAGTTTAAAGGGTATTTTTGATACGGCAAGTTTACAATATACTAAAGATGTCAAGTTAAGAAGGTAATATTGATAATAACGTTAACGTGTACTAATAATGATAAGTTTAGAATATACTAATAATGATGTTTAGAAAGTACTTTTAATGTGTGCTAGAATATACAAGTAATGACAAGTTTAGAAGATACTACTAATAATAAATTGGTAACTCTAATGTGTATTAATAATGATAAGTTTGAAATATACTGATAATGACAAGTTTTTAATATACAAATAAAGAGAAGATTAGAATGCACAAATGATGATAACTTTAACGTGTACATATAATGAAAAGTTTAGAAAATACTAATAATGTCAATTTCATAATATTCTAATAGTCAGATAATCACAAATAATGACAAGTTTAGAATATACTAATAATGAGAAGTTTACAATATATTAAGATGAAAAGTTTAGAATATATAAAGTAAATATAAAAGGTACAAATATTGAAAAGCCTAGAATGTACTACTACTAATAATGACAAGTATAAAATGTACAATTAATTATAACAATAATGTGTACTGATAATTACAAGTTTGGAATATACTAATAATGACAAAGATAGAGGGCACTATTAATGATAGTGTTGATGTGAAATAATAATGAAAAGAATAGAATATACTATTCATAAAAAATTTAAGATATAATATTAATGACACATTTTTAATATACTAATAACAAAAAGTTAAGAATATATTAATAATGATAACTTTGGAAGGCACTACTAATACTTTTAAGATATACTAAGAATGACAAGTTTAGAAATGACAAGTTTAGAATATACCAATCATGACAAGTTTTGAATACAATAACAATGACAAAATTGATTTGTTTTAATATTGACAAACTTAAAATGTACTAATAATAACATGTTTAGAATTAACTAATCATGACAAGTTTAAAAGATATTATTAACAATAACTTCAATGTGAACTTATAATGACGATATTAGAGTATACAAATAATGACAGGTTTAGAAGATGCAATAAATGGCAACTTTAATACAAGTAATGACAAATTTTGAGTATACTGAAAATGGAATATTGTGAATATACTAATAATGAAGTGTTTAGAATACACTAATAATGAGTAGTTCGGAATATACTAATTATAACAAGTTTAGAATATACAAATTATGACAAGTGTACAATATACTAAAATAACAAGTTTGGAACAACTTTAGAATATACAAATAGAGACAAGCCTAGAAGATACTATGAATTATGACATACATACATACATACATACATACATACATACATACATACATACATACATACATACATACATACATACATTCATACATACATACATACATACATACATACATACATACATACATACATACATACATACATACATACATACATACATACATACATACATACATACATACATACATACATACATACATACATACATACATACATATACACGGGGGGTAGCCAAAAAGAAAAAGGCATAGAAACCACTCCCATCCTTTCCAATCCCTACATATTCCACTCCCCTCCACCCTCCTTCCTCCCTCTTATCTTGGCACCTCCAGGATGACGGGTCATCCCTGCATCCTGTCCACTGCACTGGGTCAGAAGCAGTGTCGCAAGACACAGCACATCCCTCTTCGTCCCCATATGCAGAAAAGGAGAAGACGGGGAGAAATCCCTTCGGGCTGCGTCAATTTTTTTTCTCATACATACTTTCTCACCCCCCCATCCCCCACCCACTCCCCCTCATGCATCACAATATCATCCATATACAACTCTTCTCCATTCACCCCTGTCTTCTGTCCTCTCCCGTCCTCCCTCAACAGACATTCCTCTCTAAACTTGTCCCTTTCACATCATCATTCCATCTCATCCTAGGACGCCCCCTCTTATTCCTTCAATCCACCTCTGCCTTATTAGTACATATTAAACTGATCATCAACAATACTTTTTTAAAATTGTCGTTATTTGTATATTCTAAACATATCTTCTTTATATATCTTCATATATATTTATATATCTTGTCATTATTAGTACACATTACAGTTATCACTATCTGTATGTTCCAAAGTTGTAATTTTTCTAAACCTGTCATTATTTGTATATTCTAAACTTGTGAGTATTAGTACACATGTTATTGTTAGTATATGTTAGTATGTTTAGAAAGTAGTATTAATGATAACTTATATGGCAAATGGCAAATGATGACAAGTTTAGAATATACTAATAAAAAGTTAAGAAAACTTTAGAAGATAAGTTTAAAATATACTGACAATTTTACAATATATGTATAATGCAAGATACAGTTGATGACAACTTTTATGTGTACTAATAATTGAAAGACTAGAATATACCAATAACGACTTTAATATGTACTAATCATGAAAAAATTAAAATATACTAGAAATGACAAGTTTGTAATATCCTAATAATAACAAGTTATGAGGTACATTAATAATGCATTCTTTGACAATTTTAGAAAGTATTGTTAATGTGTACTAATAATCAGAAGTTTACAATATACTAGTAATATACTAATAATACTATACTAATAATATACTAATAATATTATACTAATAATATTAGTACATATTAAACTTATCATCAACAATACTTTTTTTTAAATTGTCGTTATTTGTATATTCTAAACATATCTTCTTTATATATCTTCATATATCTTTATATATCTTGTCATTATTAGTACACATTACAGTTATCACTATCTGTATGTTCCAAAGTTGTAATTTTTTCTAAACTTGTGAGTATTAGTACACATGTTATTATT
>NC_134805.1:217500-265000 GCF_046742065.1 Oratosquilla oratoria
TTCTAAATTAGTCATTAATAGCATATAAAAATCATTATTTGTACACATAAATGTTATGTCTAAAATTGTCATTATCAGTACATATTAAAGTTATCAGTAACAGTACCTTCTAAACATAATTATTTCTACACAATAAAGTTTTCATTAATAGTATATTCAAAACTTGTCATTAGAATATTCAAAATTTGTAATTCTTATTACTTTCTAAACCTGTCATTATTAGATCATATAGTACCTACTTCTCATATATAGTACAATCTAAAGTTCTCATTAATCGTATATTCTATATTTGCACTTATTAGTACATTTTGAGTTATCATTAATAGTACATTTTAAACTTGTCATTATTAGTATATTCAAAACATTAGTTATTAGAATGCATTAAAGTTTTAATTTGTAGTACATTCTAAATTTACCATTATTAGTATCTTCTAAACTTGTCATTATTAGCACAAATTAAAGTTATCTAAACTAAAAATGAGTAAAAATTAAAGTTATCTAAACTTGACATTATTAATTTATTCTAAACTTGTACACTTATCATTAAACATACCATTATTTTAGACTTGTCATTTTTAGTATATTCTAAGCTCGTCATTACTAGTACACACTAAAAAATCATTAATAGTGTATTCTAAACTTGCCATTACAAGTATATAAAAACATTGACATTATTAGTATATTCTGCACTTGTCATTATTGATACACATTAGAGTTAAGCTTGTCATTATTTGTATGTTCTAAACTTGCCATTATTAACACACATTAAATCTATCATCAACAATACTTTTTAAACTTGTCATTATTAGTACATATTAAAGTTACACTAAAGTCACATTAAAGTTTAGGACCTAAACTTATCACTATCAGTATGTTCCAAAGCTGTCATTTTTCTAAACTTGTCATTATTTGTATATTCTAAACTTTTGAGCATTAGTACACATTAAAGTTATCATAAGTAGTATATTCTAATCATTTTATTGTTAGTATATTCAAAACTTATCATTATTAGTACATATTACAGTTATCATTAATTGCAACTTCTAATTTTGCTATTCTTAGTATTTTCTAAACTTTGCATTATTCCTATATTTTAAGCAATTCATTACTACACATTAACTTTATCATTTTAACCTTCTAAACTTGCGATTGTGATAATATTTTAGACTTGTGACTACTAGTCTACATTAAAGTTACCATTAATAGTGCATTCTAAACTTGTCATTATTATATTCTAAACTTGTCATTATTTGTGCACATTAAAGTTTAATAGCACCTTATAAACTTGTCATTGTTAGTATATCTTTATTAGTAAATATCAAAATTATCCTTAGTATTTTAGTATATTATGAAACCGTCGTTATTAGTATATCCTAAACGTGTCATTATAAACTTGTCATTATTGGTATCTAAACTTATTATTGTTAGTATATTGTGATTATTGGTACACATTAAAGTTATTATAAAAAGAACCATCAAAATTTGTTATAATTAGTATGTTCGAAACTTGTCTTTATCAATACATATCAAAGTTATCATTAGTATATACTAAAATTGTCATTATAAGTACACATTAAAGCTATCACTAATAATACCTTATAAACTTGTCGTTAGTAGTATATTCTATACTTGTCATTAAAGTTATAACTAATAGTATGTTCTTAATTTGTCATTAATCGTATATTCTAAACTTGTCATGATCAGAACATATTAAAGTTACATTCTAGACTTGTCAGTGTTGGTAAAATCTAAAAGCGTCATTATTAAACTTGTCATTAACAGTATAATTAAATTTGTCATTATTAGTATATTTTAAGCATGTCTTCATTGGTATACGCTAAACTTATCTTTATTAGTATATTCTAAACACGTCATTATTAGCTCACATTGAATTTATCATTAATAGGACATTCTAAATTGAACAATACTTATACATTTTGAACTTTGCAATAAAAGAACACTCTAAATTTGTCATTATCTTATCTTTGTCATCATTATTATATTTCAAACTAGTACATGTCATTATTAGTATATTCATAACTCGTCATTATTAGTAAACATTAAAGTTTACCATTAATAGCATCTTCTAAACTTGTCATTATTAGTATATTCCAAACTTGTCTTTATTAGTATACATTAAATCTATCAATAATAGTACCTTCTAATCTTGTTTTTATTGGTATTTTCTAAACTTGGCATTATTATCATTAGTACACATTAAAGTCATTAATAGTACCTTGTAAACTTAACATTAACAGTCCCTTCTAAACTTGTAATTATTAGTATATTCTAAACTTGTCAATATTAGTGCACATTAAATTTATTATTTATAGTACGTTAAAACTTGTCACTGTTACCATATTCTAAACTTTTATTATTAGTATACTCTAAAATTAACAATACCTAAACTTGTCATTATTAATATATATGCCTTTCATTATTAATGTATTCTAAATGTGTCATTATTAGTACAAATTAGTCATCATTAATGGTATCTTCTAAACTTTTCAACTTGTTGTTATTGGTATATTCTCTACTTGTTATTATTAGTACACAATAAATATATTATTAAATGTATATTCACATTCTTCATTATTAGTATATTCTAAAGTTATCATTATTAGTACACATTAAGGTTATCTTTACAGATACCTTGTTTTTATTGTTATATTTCAAACTTGTCTGTGTTAGTATAATCTATTTTTTTCATTATTACTACAAATAGTACCTTATAAACTTTCTTTATATGTATATTTTAAACTTGTCTATATTATTACATATTAACGATATCATTAATAGTACCTTCTAAACTTATCATTATTACTATATTCTAAATTATAGTAATAATTATAGTAAATTATAGTAAATTATAGTAAATTATAGTAAATTATAGTTATCATTAATAGTACCTTCTAAACTTGTCATTATTAGTACACATTGTAGTCAACAATTATAGTAACTTCTCAACTTGTTCTTATTAGTATATTCTAAACTTGTCTTAATTAGTATATTGTAAACTTTCATTATTAGTACACATTAAAGTTTTCAATAACAGTACCTTCTAAACTTCTCATTATTACGTGTCATTATTAGTACATATCTAAGTTATCATTAATAGGATCTTTTAAACTTATCATTATTGCTATATTTTAAGCATGTCAATATTAGATTCTTCTAAACTTGGCATTATCTTTTATTCTAAACTTTTTATTACTGGTATTTCGTTAACAGTACCTTTTAATATAAACTTCTGATTATTACGTGTCATTATTAGTACATATTTAAGTTATCATTAATAGGATCTTTTCCATTCATCATTATTGCTATATTCTAAACATGTCAATATTAGATTCTTCTAAACTTGTCATTATCTTTTATTCTAAACTTTTTATTACTTGTATATAAAACCTTTAAGTATTAGTACATTCTAAAGTTATCATTAATATTATTTTCTAAGCTTGTCATTATTAGTATATTGAAAAGTTATCATTGATAGTATTTTCTAAACTTGTCATTATTAGTATATTCAAAACTTGTTATTATTACTAAATTTTAAGGTTATCATTAATAGTTTCTTCTAAAACTGTCATTTTTAGTATATTCTTTGGTATATATCAAAGTTGTCATTAATAGTGCCTGCCCGGTCTTTATTTGTATATTCTAAACTTGTCATTATTACCACATTAGCACATATTAAATCTAACCGTAATATTACAAAATTGTCATTACTAGCATATTCTTAATTTGTCATTATTAGTGCACATTAAAGTTATACCTTCTAAAATTGTCATTATTAGTATATTCTAAACACGTTAAGATTAATAACTCATATTAAATCTATCATTATTAGTGTATTCTAAGCTTGGTAAAATTAGTATATGTTAAATTATTATATGTTAAACCTTGTCATTATTATTATAATTTAAACTAATATATTCTAAAGGTGTCGTTATTAGTATATTCTAATAATGATGATTATAGAACATGCTAATAATGATCATATTAAAGATACTATTAATGAGAACTTTATGTAACCGGACGGGTGTAACGAACTGTTACGTTACTCTATCCTGGTCACTTATAACACAGAAAATGTTTAAGGGTGTCCACTGTACAAACGCCTCTAAGTTTTGTTTGTTTATTGTCCTATTCAATCTACTGTTTCTCTTGGTACACTCTTACACTATTCTATCACCTAGGCACGTCACTGGCAGAACGCCTCTCCAAGGTCCAGCATGCCGTTTAAGAATCTCGGAAGTTGCTTGGGGAGGTGCTATGTTCGTATAACTGAATTATTTATGTGAGCTGGGTTTACTTCGTCACATCTTATATTTTAATTTACATAATTAGTTTATAATTTAGTCTGACAGCCAGACTATAATATATATATCCAGGGGTGGTTCGTCAGTATACGTAATAATGTGTTTATTGGTGTGTGGTCGCGTGTGCATGTTGTGGGGAAAATGCTTGTCTCAGCTTAATATTGGCAGGAAGTGTCTGGCGACGTATAGTCTGCCGGCATAGTGTGAGTGTGGGAGTGAGTGGAGGTGAGTGGGTTATATGACTGAGTGATATATTTACTTGTTTATGAGGCGTATACATATCGCTCTCCCCCTGGGGTTAGGTGGCTCCCGGCACCTAAGGTACATGGTTTACAAAAGTATATATATATAGGTAATACATCGAGAAAAAAAATTTCAGAGACACAAAATCCTGTGGGGTTATAAATGTGCAGATGGGGGGGGTGTTGTTGAAGAGATTCTGAGATCCCAAGAGGGATCATGCACTGAAAATAGGGGTAGTGATGTTGTGTCTCAGAAGTGTAACGTTGTGTCTCACCAGATTACATGTTATATTGGGTTTCACATACACTGTTTAATTCACTTTTTAAATGTTATTGTTTTTATGGTTTAACACTATCACTGTTGGGAGTGTTGTTTTTCTAAACACTGTTCTATGGTCAGTTTGGTGTGTCACCTTGCACTTGTTTTATCAAGCTATTGGGTGAGACACAAGAATAAACTTAATCTAGGTTTACAACAATTTGGGTATGGAGATGGAAAGGTTTTGGAAGGTGTTACTTCATGCAACAGAATATGATTATTATTATTAGTATAAAGAGAATGATTAAGAGGGAAAGGGCTGTGGAGGTATATGGAAGAATCCTATGATGTAAGTCGAATGAATCCATGTCTAGAGTGATTGATTTATTTAGTTGGTGTACTATGGCGCCAGGCAAAAGCCTTGGGACGGAGAGGGCGAGGTGGACGATGAGGGGGATGAGTTGTAGAGATCTCATCTGTGGAAAGAGGGGTCGTGTCTGAGTGACTAAGGATATGTTGTCTGATCCTCGCTAAGATTATATTGGTCGGAAGGGAGTAGAGAAGTTTTATAGATATGTGGAAAGGAGTTCTTATTGGAAATGGGCTATTTTAACCTCCACTGATAGATACATGACGTCCTGCATCTTCATGGGCGAGAGCTAGAGTGCATGTTTAGTTGCGTCGACGCAGAGTCATGGGATGAGGCTTGCGTATTGGTGATTGGTGTGTGTCTGTGATAGGTGGGTTGTGGATGGGAGGTGAGATTGGGTCGAGGTTCAGTTTGACCTTTCTCAACTTCTCTCCATGTATGGTGAAGGTGGATTGATCAGAAGGATCTGTTAGTAGGAAGACATTGTTAGGGAGTGAACTTGTGACTATGAAGGGGCCTAGGAATTTGGGTTTGAGTTTGTTTGTTCGACCTGAGTCTTTTATCATGACTGTGTCGTCGGGTGCTATGTCAAGTGGAATTGACCGTTTGTGTTGTTTAGTCTTTGTCTTTTCCTGGGCTTCTTTCAGGTTTGCTCTAACTTTTTTGTAAATTGTTTGCATACCTCTTTTGATGCAGTGTGAGAGGTTATCTATGTTGTATAAGGGTGGGGGGGGGTTGGTTGAATATTTGGTAGGGTAGGCGCATTGGTTGGCCGAAAATGATTTCATGTGGGGACATCTTTGTTGCGGAATTTATTGTGCTATTGATACTGGCTTGTACCTGTGGTAGCCAGTCTTCCCAAGTGTCCATGAGGTCATTTACCAATGGTCTGAGAATTTCTAGGACCTTGCGATTTGTTCGCTCAGTCAGACCGTTTCCCTGGGGGTGGTATGCAGTGGCAAATGTTTGGTCAATGTTGTAAAGGTGTGCTATTTCGCGCATCACTTCATTTTTGAATTCTGAGCCATTGTCAGATAACATTGTGTGTGGTATGTTGTATTTACAAAAGATATTGTTGACCAGGGCTTTGGCTACAGTCTCTGCTGTTTTGTTTTGGAGTGGTATTAAGATTGTGTATTTAGTAAAATAATCTATTGCTGTGAGTACATAATTGGAACCTTGATGGCTCGTTGGCATTTTCAGTAGGTCAATGCCAAGTGTTTCCCATGGCTCAGCAGGGAGTGGGATGTCTTTAATGTGGATTTGTTTCGGGTCAGGGCCTCTGAATTGGTTACAAGTTACACAAGAATCTATGTGTGTGGTTATATCTCTTTTCATGTTAAGCCAGTAATATGTGTGTCTAGCAGTGTTTAGTGTCTTATCTCTGCCCGAGTGGCCTCCCATTGCACTGTCGTGCAATATGTGAAGGACCTTGGGGACTAGGGCTCTGGGAATAACAGTAACCTCTCTTGTATTAATGGTTCTCCTTATGACTCCGTCGACCAGATTGAGTTCCTCAATAGGGACAGGTGGTCGGGAGTGTAAGGGGGTTTGTGAGATGAGATGCTGTTTTATTGGAGACCATATTGGGTCACTGTCTGTTTCATCCCTAAGTTCTCGCATGGGTATGCATGTGGTTTGGGTGATGGGGGTGATGTGAGTTTGTCTGCTCAAGCAGTCTGCCACTACGTTAGCTTTCCCAGCTAAGTATACGATCATGGGATCGTAATCAAGGAGAGTTGTTTTCCATCTAGCAATTCTCCCATGTAAGTCTTTGGAGTTAAAAAGATAGACTAGTGGTTGGTGGTCTGTTAGTATGGTAATCTTGTAGCCTAAAATGAGGTATTTAAAGTGTTTTAGTGCCCATATGATTGCGAGTCCTTCTTTGTGTGTAGTTGAGTAGTTATTTTCAGTTTTGTTGAGGACTCTACTTGCGTAGGCTATGGCGTGTTCTTTGCCATTGTCATCTTTCTGTTGTAGGACTGCGCCTATTCCTTTAGAGGAGGCGTCTGTGTAAAGAAAGAATTCTTTCTTCATATCAGGGAAAACTAGTACAGGGGCTGTGGTGAGTGCGTGTTTGAGAGTGTCGAAACTTTGCTGTTCTGCTTCTGACCATTGAAATGGCTCGCCTTTCCTTGTGAATTTGGTCAGAGGGGAAGCAATATCAGCAAAGTTTCGTATGAAGTGTCTGTAATAGGAGGCTAACCCAATGAAACTTCTTGTTTCATTAGCGTTTCTGGGGGTTGGGAAATTGTTTATTGTATCTATTTTATCTGTGGTTGTGTGAATCCCTTTTGCATCCACTTTATGGCCTAGGAAGGTGAGTTCCTTCATGAGGAATCTACATTTCTTTAATTGAATCTTTAATCCCGTATGTTTGAGACGTTTGATGACAATCTCTAAAGTGTTAAGGTGGTCTCTTTCTGTGGGGCTATATATAATGAGGTCGTCTAAATAGACGAATAATGAGATTCCTATCATGTCACTGAAAATGCGGGTCATCAACCTTTGTTGGGTTGAGGGGGCATTCTTAAGGCCAAAGGGCATACGTTCAAAGCGAAAATGTCCTTTGTCCGTGGAAAATGCAGTTACGGGTTTTGATTCCTCTGTTAGTTCGACCTGCCAGAAGGCTGACTTGAGGTCTATTGTGGAAAAAACAGAGTTCCCGTTGCCAATGCATTGTAGTAATTCTTGCATGGCGGGGAGGGGGTGTGGGTCAGATTGAGTTAGGTTGTTTATTTTTCTGAAATCAACAACAGGGCGTAAGGTTCCGTCTTTCTTAGGGACCAAAAAGAGGGGACTGTTCCATGGGGAGTCTGAATGGGAAATTACGCCTTGGTGTATCATCTCATGTACACTGTCATTGACTTGGGATTTCCTACTGTGGGGTATGCGGTAAGCGGGGGTGTATGAAGGGGGGGTGTTTGGGGGAATTTGGATGTGATGTTTGATTATATCACATTTGCCTAGTGATTCGCCTTCTAAGGCGACAGCTGATCTATTCCTCTGTAGGAGAGCTAATAGCTCGTTATGACTTTCTCCGTCAGCTGATGTCGTGATTTGGTCTGGGGGAATAGGGGGGAGGGGTTGAGTTGGTCTTACTTGGTTGATGTGTTGCGGAAGTGGTTCCTGGATAGGGGAGTTATGGAGATGGACTGCGCAGATGTTTGTATTCTTCCTGATTTTACGGTGTTGTTCTGAGGTGTTTATTAACATAGCTAGTGTATGTTTATTTTCTGATATTGTGTCCCAGGAGGACTCAATGGTTATGTTGTTAATCCTGGACGTGTCTGAGTCGATTATGACGTCCTGATGGTCTATTGCACCGGGTATGTATAGTGGGACTGTTATTGAATGTCTAGGGGGTATGATGACTGTGTTAGACATCAGTGCCTTTGAGGTGACATAAGGGGGTGGTCGGAAGGAATAGCTGTTAGTGGGATTGGGAGTATTAAAGGAAGGTAGACATGAGAGATGTTGTGTGTCTGAGTCGGGTGTCTCAGGGACTGTTGATTCATTATTTACATATCGGAAGGAGATTTTGTTAGTCTCAAAGTCTATCTTAGTTTTCCAAATCTTTAGTGAATGTAGTCCTATTATACCTTGTTGATCAAGGCTCCATTCATCAGCTATGTGGAAAGTTGTGAAACCTACTTTGTGATTGTTGACTTCAATATTTAAGTCTATGGTGTCGTGTAGAGGAATTGTGCTCCCTTCTATTAAGAGTCCTTCCATATTGGAAAATTGAATTTGGGGTGGGTCATTTAATGCTTCATACAGAGCTCTTGGGATGATGTTCAGGTTTGTTCCTGTATCAACCATCATGGCAACTTTAAGTTGGTCTAGGCTTACTTCTAGGGTGAGGTATTTGTGTTGTGTATGAGATATTCCTATGGTGGTTTGGTGTGTGAGGCTGGTACACGTTCCCCCAATCGTTGTTGAGTACTGGTTGTCGTGTTGGAGGTGGGTATTTGTCGATGGGTGGTGAATGGGTTGTTAGTTCTCTGATGCGTTTGTTGTTGTGTTTTCTGTAGGTAACACTCTTCGTTGGAGTGAGATGATGTTTGGTGTAGGTTGCAGTATTTGATTGGATGTGTTGGTGTAGGGAGGAGTGGGTGTTTAAAGGGGGGTTGAACTTGTTGTTTTTGCTGTGTCCAACACTGGGCATCTGTGTGGGAAAAGGTTCCATGAACTGAGCAAGGGATAGGGTGGGGTTGTACCTGTGTGTGTTGCTTTTGTTGTGTCCAACACTGGGCATCGGTGTGGGAGAAGGTTCCATGAACTGAGCAAGGGATAGGGTGGTGTTGTACCTGCGGGTATTGTTGTTGCTGTATGCAGTCTTTTGTGTTGTGACTGTTTGATGAATGGTAGGAGCACCACTTAGAAGGTTGTTCTTGATTGGTGGGAGGGGGTTGCTGTGAGTGAAGGCTATTTAGTCTGGGGAGATGGTTGGGGGTATCTAAGGATATATTGCAAGCATTCATGATATCTAAAATATAGGTATAAGCTAGAGGATTTGTAGTGTCTAGTTCCTTTTTGGAGGATTCCTTTAAACACTTTGGAGGGAGTTGGGAGAGATAGGAAGCTATTTCCAGGAATGTTAGTAGGTGTTTTGTTGGCATTACATTTTGACCAAATTGATCAGTGTGAGTCCAAGGAGAGTTATTCTCTAGGTCTTCTCTGACCTCTTTAATTCCGTTTGCAACAAAGTCCATTATATTAGTAATGGAATGTGGTTGGACTCTAGTGTTATTTAGGAAAGTGATGAGAAATGAAATGTTATTTGGTTGTTTGTTATGAAAAACCTTAAGAAGGTGGTGTTTATATTCCTGATAAGTGATTCCAGATGCAACTAGGGTGTCTAGCATCCTTGCCTTTGAACGGCAAATGTCAGATGGGTTTATTTTCTGACGGCACAAATTTATTTTATCTGTATCTGAATATTTTATGTTCTTAGAGAAAAACAGATCACATGCTGTCAAGAAATCTGTAATGGATATTCCACTATCCTGGGAAAAGGTTGGGATTTCTGTGAGGGGGGTTATGGTTTGATAGTTGTTAATTATTGTTGGTTGAGTTAGTGGGTAAGGGTAATATTGTGGGTTTGGAGGAAGGTTAGGTTGTGGTTGGTGGTATGGTGTAGAGTGGGTTTGACCAGATGGGGTATGGGGGGAAGGAAAGGGGAAGTTTTGGTACTGCTGCTGAATGGGAGGGGGGTTATTATGTGTTTGGATATGGGGGTTGGATGGATTATGGTTTATAGGAGGTTTTGTTTGCATATTTGGAGGAGCAATATGAGGAGTTGGTTGGGTGGGTTGTTGTGGTTCAGATGGTTTGGAGATGTCTACTTGAGAAGGCTGGTTGAAAAAAGGTAAGACATCGTTCTCATAAAGAGGGTCTATTGGAGTATCTGCATTGGGATTAGTTTTGTCAGGATTATTTAATTGGTCATTGGTTAACTGTTTAGAGGTATTGTCAACCTGTGGATATAGGTAAAAATGGTCTGGTTTGTCATTGCCAATTAAGTCTTCTGTGTGTATTTCCTCTTTGTCACTGGATATATCATGTTGTTTGTCTTCTCTAGACTTTGAGAAGACGCTATGTAAACTTTGTTTAATTTTGGATCTGGTGGCAAAAGCCATGTTGTTAAGTCATGTATTAGTTAATAGTTAGTTTTGATTGTAATCTAAGAGAAAAAAAAAAGGGAGTTGTTAAAATATGAATAATAGGTATATAGTAACTAAGGGTATTATGTTATGCTTAGATATGGGAAGGGGGATATAGTAATGGGATTACAAAATCATAAAAATATATGTGTATGTATATATAAAAAAAAATGGAATTAATATTATATAATAAGGAGTTAATTTTGTGATATTATTCTTATAATAGGATTAATTATGGTTGTTCATAAAAAAAAATTACAGCAGTAAAGTAGGTTACATTGATAAAAATGTATAAGTTCTATGTAAATATTGAATTTTTAAACATATAAGAGCTATTTGTTTAAACAAGAATTACTTAACTAGAAGAATGTGGAATTAATATTATATAATAAGGAGTTAATTTTTGTGATATTATTCTTATAATAGAATTAATTATGGTTGTTTATATAAAAATTTACAGCAGTAAAGTAGGTTACATTGATAAAAATGTATAAGTTCTATGTAAATATTGAATTTTAAACATATAAAAACTATTTGTTTAAACAAGAATTACATAATTAGAAGAATGCATATGCAGATTAAAGGGTATTACTTAATGATAATTTTTGGAGAGAAAAAAAAAACTTCTAAATGACAATATGCTAATATAGTGCGAGATTACATACTCGTTGTATAGCTAAGGTGTACGTGCGTAAGTATCTAAGGGCGTAAGGGTTACCTTAATACCGTGCTTTGAAGCAAGTTTTTTTTTTTTGATGTTGTGGTTCTCGGTGGAACGTGACACTCGGATGAGTGGTGGTGGTTGAGCAGATGAGGTGGCTGTTACGCGAGTCAGTGCGCAGCCGGTGTGAGTCCTCTGGGGCGGGTGAGGTCAGTGCTCAAGCGAAGGAAGTCCAGAGGGCTCGGTGAATTGATGTTCGCATAGAAAAAAAATGCGAGTATCAGGTGTGGTTTGGAGTTGGTAATGTATGATTATTATCACTGGAATATATTGGTGTTAAATATAAGGATTGATGTTACCTTTATAATGTTGATTATAGTAGTGGGAGATCAGCCTGTGACGATTGCCCGTGAATAGGGAGTGTAGACCAAGTTCTTGTTCTTGAGAGCGTTTTGTTCAGTGCGGTTATTTGATCGTCGATGTATGTAGTTTGCTCAGAGTGGACGGGTTTGAGGTTCACCGTAGTAGGTACACCGTAGTCTCTTCGAAGTAGTAGGTTGCGGGAGTGCTGCCACCAGTAATGTAACCGGACGGGTGTAACGAACTGTTACGTTACTCTATCCTGGTCACTTATAACACAGAAAATGTTTAAGGGTGTCCACTGTACAAACGCCTCTAAGTTTTGTTTGTTTATTGTCCTATTCAATCTACTGTTTCTCTTGGTACACTCTTACACTATTCTATCACCTAGGCACGTCACTGGCAGAACGCCTCTCCAAGGTCCAGCATGCCGTTTAAGAATCTCGGAAGTTGCTTGGGGAGGTGCTATGTTCGTATAACTGAATTATTTATGTGAGCTGGGTTTACTTCGTCACATCTTATATTTTAATTTACATAATTAGTTTATAATTTAGTCTGACAGCCAGACTATAATATATATATCCAGGGGTGGTTCGTCAGTATACGTAATAATGTGTTTATTGGTGTGTGGTCGCGTGTGCATGTTGTGGGGAAAATGCTTGTCTCAGCTTAATATTGGCAGGAAGTGTCTGGCGACGTATAGTCTGCCGGCATAGTGTGAGTGTGGGAGTGAGTGGAGGTGAGTGGGTTATATGACTGAGTGATATATTTACTTGTTTATGAGGCGTATACACTTTAAAGTGTACTATTAATGACGTTTAGAATATACTAATAATGAAATTTTAGAATATTTCATTAATGATAACTTTAAAGTGTACCAATAGTGGCAACCTTAGAATATGCAAGTACATGCTGAGAAAGTACTATTAATGATAACTCTAATATGTACTCATAATCACATGTTTAGAATATACTAATATCGATAAGTTTAGAAGGTACAATTAATGATGCACTAATAAATCTATTGTAATCTAAAAATGACAAGCTTAGAATATACTAATATATTGATTCTGAAGGCATTATTAATGAGTGCTAATAATGAGAATTTTAGAACATACCAATAGTGATAAGTTTAGAAGGTACTAATAAAAAAAATTGTATTATTAATGAAAAGTATATCATATGATGATAATAGCAACTTTTTAATAATGAAAGTTTCCTGTCTACTAATTATGATAAGTTTAGAATATACAAATAGTAACAGGTTTAGAAGGAACTATTACTGATAGCTATAAGTTTCCAAAGTTGTCATTATTCGTATATTCTAACTTTGTCATTACACATTCTCAACTTTCATAATATTTTCTAATATTTGTTATTATTAGTATCCTCTACAATAACTTGTCATTCATAGTACACATTAAAGTTATCACTAATAGCACCATCTAACCATTAGAATATTCTTCATTTGCATGTTCTAAACTTTTCATTATTTGCTTATTAAAATATATTCTAAACATGGCAATATTAGTGTATTCTAAAGTTGTCATTA
The DNA here is from genome assembly GCF_046742065.1 of Oratosquilla oratoria. Taxonomy (NCBI): domain Eukaryota; kingdom Metazoa; phylum Arthropoda; class Malacostraca; order Stomatopoda; family Squillidae; genus Oratosquilla; species Oratosquilla oratoria. The sequence goes on from NC_134805.1 coordinate 230,933, forward strand.
TTGTACAATTGTCATTATCATTATATTCTAAACTTGTTAGTATTAATATACATGATTAGTAGCACTTTCCAAAGTTGTCATTATTCTTTGTCATTACACATTCTCAACTTTCATAATATTTTCTAATATTTGTAGTTTAGAAGGTACTATTAATGAAAACTTTAATGTGTAATAATAATGAAAAGTTTAGGATATACTAACAATGGCAAGTACAACTAAAAATTACCATTGTAAACTTATCATTACTTCTATATTCTAAACTTGTCATTAATAGTACACATTAAAGTTATCACTAATAGCACTATCTAACCATTAGAATATTCTAAACATATCTTCATTGGCATGTTCTAAACTTTTCATTATTTGCTTATTAAAATATATTCTAAACATGGCAATATTAGTGTATTCTAAAGTTGTCATTATTCTAAACTTGTCATTATCATTATATTCTAAACTTGTTAGTATTAATATACACGATTAGTAGCACTTTCCAAAGTTGTAATTATTCGTGTATTCTAACTTTGTTATTATTAGTATCCTCTACAATTGCCATTATTAGTGCATATCATATTATTAGTGCATATCAAAGTTATCATTAATAGTACCTTCTAAGCTTGTCATTATTAAGCATATGATTATGAGTACATATTAGAGTTACAATTAATTACTTAACAAATTAATAATGACAAAATTAGAATATACTAATAATGACATGCATAGAATTAAAAGTTTAGAATATACTAAGATTGTCAAGTTTAGAAGATACTCTTCAAGAAAACTTTAATGTGTAGAAATAATGATAATTGTGGAATATACTAATAATGATAAGTTTAGAAGGTTCTATTAATGATAACTTTATTTTGTACATATAATGACAAGTTTAGCATATAAGTTTACTAGGTACTATTAATGATAACTTTTTTATATGTATTAGTAAATACAAGTTTCGACCATATTAAGTTTAAAAATTACAAATAATGACAACTTTAGAAGATACTATATATGATAACTTATTGTACTAATAATGACCAGAACGTGCTAATGACAAATTTAGGATGTACTATAAATGAAAACTTTAATGTCTTCTAATAATTAATGTTTGAAATCGCAAGTTTACAATATTGTAATAATGACAAGTTTAAATGATAACGTTAATGTGTAGTAATAATGACATGTTTGAATTATATTGATAATGCAAAGTTTAGAAAATACTAATAATAGCAAAATTAGAAGTTTCTATTAATGATAACTGTAGTACATACTAATAATGATTAGTTTTGAATAAACTAACAATGTCATGTTTAGAAGACACTACTAATGATAAATTTAACACAATTTTAGAATATACCAACAATGACAAGTTTAGAATAATGATAAACTTACGAAATATATTAGTGTTGCCAAGCTTAGGTCCTAAGAATGATAACTCTTATGTGTACTAATAATGACAAGTTTGGAATACCAAAGAAGATATGTTTAGTATATACTAATACTGATATGTTTCGAATATAAGAACAATAACAACTTTAAAAATTATTGTTAATGATAACTTTGTGTAGTAATAATGACAAGTGTAGAATATACTAATAATGACAAATTTAGAATATACTAACAATGTCAGGTTTAGAATAATTACAAAGTTAGAAGGTATTATTAATGATAAATTTAATGTGTACTAATAATAGCGAGTTTAGAATATACTAAGAATGACAAATTTAGAATAATGACATGTTTAGAATACTAATGATAAGCTTAGACGATAATATTTATGATAACTTCACTGTGTTTAGAAATTATTAATAATGACAACTTTAGAAGGTACTATATATTGTAACTTTAATTTGTACTAATAATGACAAGTTTAGAACATACTAATAATGACAAAGTAAAATGTACTATAAATGAAAACTTCCATGTCTTCTAATGATTAATGTGTGGGATATACTAATAATGACAAGGTACTGTTGATGATCATTTTAATGTGTACCAATAACGACAAGCTTGGAATATATGAATATTGACATCGCTAGAAAATATTGATATCTTTAATGTGCAGTAATAATGACATTTATAATATACTATTGATAACTTTAACGTGTACTAATAAAGAGAAGCTTTTAATGATAATCTAAATATGTATTAACAATAACAAGTTTATAATATACAAAAATTGACAAGTGTAGAGGGTACTATTGATAATAAATTGAATATGTACTAAAATGACAAATTTAGAAAGATACTATTAATGATAACTTTAATGTGTAGTTACAAAAACAAGTTTATAGCGTACTATTAATGGTAACTTTAATGTGTACTAATAATAAAATGTTTAAAATACAGTAATTATGACAAATTCAGTAATTACAAATAATTACAAATTTAGAAAACACCAACAATGAGAAGTTTAAATTATACAAAAAAATTAGATGTTTAGAAAGTAGTATTAATGATAACTTATATGGCAAATGGCAAATGATTACAAGTTTAGAATATACTAATAAAAAGTTAAGAAAACTTTAGAAGATAAGTTTAAAATACACTAAAATAGCATTTTTGTAACAAACAGGTAAAGATAGGTTCAGAAGGTACCTTAATGACAACTTTTACTATAACTGATAACGTTAATTGGTACTAATGACGATAAGCTCAGAATATACTAATAATGACAAATTTAGAAGGTACTATTAATGATAACTTTGATGTCTATTAATAGTGATAAGTTTAGTATATACTATTAATGAGTTTAGAATATACTAATAATGACAAGTTTAGATAAATTTTATGTGAAATGATGATGAAAAGTTTAGAATTTTGACAATTCATAATAAAAATGAGTTTAGAAAAAAACATATAGCGTTTAGCAGATACTATTAGTAAAATCTTTAATGTGTACTGATAATTACTTTAATGAGTACTAATAATGAAAAACATACAAAATACTAGTAATGACAAGTCTAGAATATACTTTTAATGATAACTTTAATATGCACTAATAGTAACAAATTTAGAATAACATGCTCAGTCGGAACTATTGATAACTTTGATATGAGAAGTTTAGAATATACTAATAATGAATATTGTCGATACTACTATTAATGATAAATATAATGTGTACTAATAATTAAAATTTTAGAAAATGATATTTATAATAACTTTAGTATGTTTTGATAATGACAATATAGAGTTTTATTAAATAGCTTTGATATATACAAATATTGAATAATTTAGAATATACTAATAATGACAGCTAAGAAATATACAAATAAGAAGAAGGTATTTATTATAGATTTCATTTATACTAATAATGACAACTATAGAATATGGCAAGTTCAGAAGGTATTGTTAATGATAAATTTAATGTGTACTATTAATAAAATGTTTAGAATATACTAATAATGACAAGTTTAGAAGGTACTATTGCATGATAGCTTTAATGTGCACTAATAATGACAAATTTAGAATATGCTAATAATGGCAAGTTTGTAATATACAAATGATTATCAAGTTTAGAATGTATTATTAATAATAGCTTTAATATGTACTAATAATGACAAGTTTACAATGTACGTTTAATGGAAGATACAGTTGATGACAACTTTTATATGTACTAATAATGGAAAGACTAGAATATACAAATAATGACATTAGTATGTACTAATCATGAAAAAAAGAAAATATACTAAAAATAACAAGTTTGTAATACCCTAATAATGACAAGTTAAAAAGGTACATTAATAATGCATTTAACTTTGACAAGTTTTGAAGTTGTTAATATGTTAATAAGGAAAATTTTGTATTATTCTAATTATGACAAATTTAGAAGGTATTTTTAATGATAACTTTAATGTGTACTGATAATAACAAATTTTGAATATACTAATAATGACAAGTTTATAAGGTACTATTGCATGATAACTTTAATGTGTACTAATGACAAGTTTATAAGATACTGTTAATGATAACTAATACTAATAATGATAATTATAGAACATACTAATAATGATCAGAATAGATATACTATTAATGACAACTTTAATTGCACTATTAATGACAAGTTTAGAATATATTAATAATGAAATTTTAGAATATACTAATAAGGACAAGTTTAGAAGGTACTATTAATGATAACTTTAATATGCACTAATAATGGCAATTATAGACGATACTGATAATTACAAATATTAGAAGGTAATATCAGTGATAACTTTGGAAGGTGCTACCAAACAAGTTTATACATACATATACCAAGGCTTTTTCCCCCTTACAAGGGAGGTAGCCAAAAAGGGAAAGGCATAAAAACACTCCCACCCATTTCATCCCTACATACACTCCACACCCCTCCCACCCTCCCTCTCATTTGAGCACCTCCTGGATGACGGGTCATCCCTGCACCCTGCCCACCGCCCTGGGTCAGAAGCAGTGTCGCAAGACACAGCACATCCACAGCAAGGCCGCTTCATTTAATCGGCGACCCCCCTCTCCGTCCCCCCTTGCATATAAGGAGAGGACGGGGAGAAAATCCCTTCGGGCTGCGTCAAAATTTACTCACACATACTACCCCACCCCCCACCCCCCTGCCCATTCCTCCTCATGCAATGACAACATCATCCATATACAACCATTCTCCACTCACCTCTGTCTTCCGTCCTCTCCCTTCCTTCCTCAACAGACATTCCCCTCTTCCCCAAAGCCCCCTTCAACCCATCCATCCACCTCATCCTAGGACGTCCCCTCATGTTCACTCCCTCCACATCTGCCTTCCATACCTCTTTTACTAGTCTTTCTTCACTCATTCTTTCCATGTGTCCAAACCATCCTAATATTCTTTCATCAACCCTATCTCCCAAATCCTTTTTCACCCCTGTTCTCCTCCTCACCTCCTCATTTCTCACTCTATCCAGCCTAGTAACCCCCACCATACTTCTCAGACACCTCATCTCAAACACATTCAAACTCCTTCTCTCTTCTTCTCTTATGTTCCACGTTTCTGCCCCATACAGTGCTGTTGGCACAATCACTCCTTCATACAGTCTCCTCTTCGCATCCATTCCCAAATGTCTATTCCTCATTACACTCTTTAATCCACCAAGGCATTTACTCGCTTCTCTTAATCTACATTCTACCTCCACCTTCACTCCACCTTTTCCTGCTACACTTGCACCCAAGTATCTAAAACTATCCACTTCCTCCAGTCGCTCTCCCTTAATGTTCACTTCCAGTCTACTGCCACCTTCACCCCTTGTACATATCATCACCTTACTTTTACATACATTTATCTTTAGCTTTCTTCTATCACATACTCTCCCAAACTCTGCCACCAACTTCCTCAATCCCTCCTCTGACCCTGCCACAAGCGCAGTGTCGTCCGCAAACAACAGCTGGCTCACCTCCCACTTTTCTCCATTTTCTTTAACCATCTCCAATCACTGACCCACTACCCTAGCATTCACCTCTCGCACCACCCCATCCATGTATAAGTTGAACAGCCAGGGCGACATAACGCATCCTTGACGAAGTCCCACCTTTACCTCAAACCACTCACTCTCTCCATTTCTAATCCTGACACAAGCTCTACTACTCTCATAAAAACTCTTGACAGCTCCTAGAAGCTTTCCTCCTATCCCATAAATCTGCATAACCTCCCACAGTGCCTTTCTGTCTACCCTATCATAAGCCTTTTCCAGATCCATAAAAGCCCAAAAAACATCCTTACCCTTTCCTATAGCTTTCTCACATATCTGTCTTACCACAAAGATCTGATCTACACAACCTCTACCTGTCCTAAATCCAAGTTTAGAATATATTGATAATGACAAGTTTAGAATAATGGCAACTTTAGAATACACTAATATTGCCATGTTTAGAATATATTTAATGAACACTGCAAATAAAAAGTTTAGAACGTGACAATTAAGATGTGTTTAGAATATTCTAATGGTTAGAAAGTGATATTAATGATAACTTTAATGTGTACTATTAAGGATAATTATAGAATATACTAATAATGATCAGATTAAAGATACTATTAATGATAACTTTAATGTGTACTATTAATGACGAGTTTAGAACGGTAATTTTAATTTGTTCTAATGTGTTAAAAAAAAAAAGGAAAATTCCTTTAATGATATATGTACTAATAAAAAATTAAAAGGTATTTTTGAAAAGACAAGTTTACAATATGTCAAGGTAATATTGATAATAACGTTAATGTGTACTAATAACGAAAATTTTAGAATATACTAATGTTTAGAAAAAACTCAATGTACAAGTAATGAGAAGTTTAGAAGATAATACTAATAATAACTTTAATATGTAGATTTATAATACTAATAAAGAAAAGTTTAGAATACACTAATACTAACAAGTTTGGATAAGTTTAATGTGTACTAATAATGACAAGTTTATAATGTACTAACAATGACAAGTTAAGAAGGTGCTATTAACTATAAATTTAATACATACTAATAATCACTGGTTTAGAATATACTTACAATTATATTTAGAATATGCTAAGATTGACAAGTTCAGAAGATACTGTTAAAGGCTTTAATGTTTAGAAATAATGACAAGTGTGGAATATACTAATAACGATAATTTTAGGAGGTTCTACTAATATTAACCTCTAAACTTTGACAAGTTTAGAGTTAATAGTAACTTTTATGTGTACTAATGATCAGAAGTTTTCAATATACTAATAATCAGAGGTTTAGAAGGTACAGGTATGTGTACTAATAATGAAAAGATTAGAATATACCAATAATTTTAAGTTTAAAAGGTACTGTTCAAGATAACTTTAATTTATACTAATAATAAGCAGGTTTACAATATACAAATAAAGACAAGTTTAGAAGATACATGTACTAATAGTAAATTACTAATGTTAAAAAAGTTTATCATTATTCTAAACTTGTCATTATTAGTATATTCTAAACTTTTGTTATCATTAGTAGTGTCTTCTAAACATGTTATTGTACGTATTAGTACGTATCATAGTATCATTAATAGTCCCTTCTACTATGCTATTGTTAGTATTTTCTAAACCATGCATTAATAGTATATTTTAAACGTGTCATTATTACTACACATTAACGTTATGCTTAATGTAACTTTCTAAACATGTCATTACTAATGATATACTAATTATGACAAGTTTAGAAGGTATTATTAATTATCATTTTAACGTGTTTAGAATATACTGATAATGACAATTTTAGAAGATACTTTTGCATGATAACTTTAATGTGCACTAATAATGACAAATTTAGAATATGCTAGTAATGACAATTTTGTAATATTACGGTTAGATTTAATATGTGCTAATGTGGTAATAATGACAAGTTTAGAATACCCATTGTAATATACAAGAAAAGATAATTTCAGAAGGGTAAGTTTAGAAGGTACTATAACGTTAACATGTACTAATAAAGACAAGCTTAGAATATACTAATAATGCCAAGTTTAGAAGGTACTATTAAGGATAACTTTAATGTCTACTAATAGTGTTAAGTTTAGTATATACTATCAATGTGAAGTTTAGAATATACTAATAATGACAAGTTTGGAAAGCACTATTAGAGATAAATTTATGTGAAATGTTAATGAAAAGTTTAGAATGTGACAAGTATGCTAATGAAAAATTAATTTATAACAAAATGGGAAATTTACAAATGACGTATAGTGTTTAACAAGTACTATTAGTACAGGTACTATTAGTATAGTGTTTAACAGGTACTATTTGTACAATTAGTACAAAAATTATTAATGTGTACTAATAATTACTTAAATGAGTACTAATAGTGAAAAGTTTACAAAATACTAGTAATGACATGTTTAGAATGTACCTTTAATGATAACTTTAATAAGCACTAATAGTAACAAGTTTATATAGAATATACTAGGAATAACATGTACAAGTTTAGAAAGTATTATTAATAATAGCTTTAATGTGACAAGTTTACAAGATACATATAATGCAAGGCACAGTTAATGATAGCTTTTATGTGTAATAATAATGGAAAGACTAGAACATACCAACAATGACTTTAATGTGTACTAATAAAAAAAAAAAAGATACTAATAATGGCAAGTTTGTAATATACTAATAATGACTAGTTCTAAAGATATTAATAATGCACTTTGACAAGTTTAGAAGGTATTATTAATAATAACTTTAATGTGCACTAATAATCAGAGGTTTAGAAGGTACATGTATGTGTACTAATAATGGAAAGATTAGAATGTACCAATAATTACAAGTTTAAAGAGTACTGTTCAAGACAACTTTAATATGTACTAATAATAAGCAAGTTTGTAATATACTAATAAAGACAAGTTTAGAATGCACTCTAATGAATTTAATGTATAATAATAATAAATAGTTTTGAATATGGTAATGATAACAAGTTTAGAACGTACTATTGAGATATTTAATGTGTACTAATAGTGACAAGTTTAGAATATAGTAATAATGAGAAATTTAGAAGGTACTATCATTGACAAGTTTAGAATGCACTAATAATGAAAAGTTTTGAAAATATTATCAATAATAACGTTAATGTTATACTAACATAAATATATACAAACAAATAGAAAAACTACAAAATAAAAAATAAGAAAATATATAAAAATACAAAACAAATACAAATGCAAATACAAATGTATAGGCATATTAATAACTTTAATGTGTTATACCAATAGGCTAATAATAATATACCAATAGGCTAATAATGAGAATTTTAGAATGTACTTTTAACGATAACTTTAATGTGTACTAGTAATGACAGGTTAAAGGTAACATTAATAGTAACTTTAAAGTGAACTAATAATGACATATTTAGCGTATACTAATACCAAGTTTAGGATATACAAACAAAGACCGGGTAGGTACTATCAATGATAACTTTAATGTGTGCCACATAATGAGATGTTTAGAATATACTATAAATGACAATTTTATAAGAAACTATTAATGATAACCTTAAAGTTTAGTAATAATGACAAGTTTAGAATATACTAGTAATGACAAGTTTAGAAAGCACTATTAATGATAACTTTAGAGTGTACTAATACTGAAAAGTTTATAATAAAAAGTTAGGAATAAATAATAATGACAAGTTGAAAAAACTAATATTGACATGTTCAAAATATAGCAATAATTATCTGTTTAAAAGATCCTATTAAATGATATCTCTAAAGTATACTAATAATGGCACGTAATAATAAGAAGTTTAGAAGGTACTGTTAAGTTTAGAATATACTAATATAACAAGTTGAGATGTTACTATAATTTTTAACTATAATATGTACTAATAATGAATTTAGAATATACTAATAATAATAAGTTTAGAAGGCACTAATAACGTTATTATGAACTAATAATGACAACTTTAGAATATACAAACAAAGAAAATTCAGAAGGTACTATAAGTAGTGATAATGAAAAAATTAGAATATACAAATACTGACAAGTTTAGAATATAACAATTAAAACAAGATTAGAAGGTATTTTTAAAGATAACATTAATGTGTACTAATAATGAGAATTTTAGAATATACTATTAATGAATTGTGAAAATACAATTAGAATTTTTATTGTGTACTAATAATGACAAGTATAGAATATACTTATAACGATAGGTTGAAAAGGAACTGTTAATGATAACTTTAATGTGTACTAATAAAAACAAATTTAGAATATAATTTAGTAGTGACAAATCTTTAACGATAATGATAACTTTAATGTGTAATAATATTGACAAGTTTAGAATATACTAATAATTAATAGTTAAAAGGGTACTGGTATTGATTAGTGTAGAGGGTACTATTAATGACTTTAATTTTCATTAAAAACATGTTTAGAACACACTATTAATGCCATGTTTAGAAAATACTAATAAAAACAAGATTAGTAGGTACTATTAATGATAGATTTAATGTGTACTAATAATGTCAAACTTGGAATATAGTAATAATGAAAAGATTAGAAGATACTATTAATGATAAGTTCACTAATAATGACGAGTTTTGAATATACTAATAACGATATCTTTAGAATATACTAGTTTAAACTATAATAATAATGACAACTTTAACATATACTAATATTGCCAAGTTTAGAATATACTAATAATGATATATTTAATATAAACTATTAATGGCAAGTTTAGAACATACTAATAATGACAAGTTTAGAATATTCCAATGTAGACATGTTTAGAATATACGTATAATGAGAAATTTGGAAAGTACTATTAAAGATAACTTTAATGTGTACTAATAATGAAAAGTATAGAACATTTTAATGATGACAAGTTTAAAAGGTACTATTAATGACAAGTTTAGAATATTCCGATAATGATGCTATTAATGATAACTAATAATGACGAGTTTAGAATATACTAAAAATTACAAATTTAAAGGGTACTGTTAATGATAAGTATCGATGACTTTAATTTTTACTAGTGATAAGTTTAGAACATACTAATAATGTCAAGTTTAGAATGTTTAGAATATACTAGTTTAAACGATAATAATAATGACAAGGTTTAATGACAACTTTGACATATACTAATATTACCAAGTTTAGAATATACTAATAATGATAACTTTAGAACGTCCTATTAATGATAAAATTGATATGAAGTATTAATGACAAGTTTAGAAAATACAGAAGTGCCTTGCATTATAAGTATATTGTAAACTTGTCACATTAAAGCTATTATCAATAATACCTTCTAAACTAGTACATGTTATTCCTAGTATATTCTATCTAAACTGTTACTATTAGTGCTTATTAAAGTTATCATTAAAGGTACATTCTAAACATGTCATTACTAGTATTTTGTAAACTTTTCACTATTAGTACTCATTTAAGTAATTATTAGTACACATTCATTAATACTTTTTGTACTATTTGTACAAATAGTACCTGTTAAACACTATGCTAATAGTACCTGTACTAATAGTACCTGTTAAACACTATACGTCTTTTGTAAATTTCCCATTTTGTTATAAATTAATTTTTCATTAGCATGTAAACTTGTCATATTCTAAACTTTTCATTATCATTTCACAAAATTTATCTGTAATAGTGCTTTCCAAACTTCTCATTATTAGTATATTCTAAACTTCACATTAATAGTATATACTAAACTTAACACTATTAGTAGACATTAAAGTTATCCTTAATAGTACCTTCTAAACTTGGCATTATTAGTATATTCTAAGCTTATCTTTATTAGTACATGTTAACGTTATTAATTATAGTACCTTCTAAACTTACCCTTATTAGTAAATAGTACTTTGTTTATATATGTACACATTAAAGTTATCATTAATAGTACCTTCTAAAAGTTGTCACTAAGGTACCTTCTGAAATTATCTTTTCTTGTATATTACAATGGGTATATTTTAAGCTTGTCTATATTATTACATATTAACATTATCATTAATAGTACCTTCTAAACTTGTCATTATTAGTACACATTGTAGTTAACAGTTATAGTAACTTCTCAACTTGTTCTTATTAGTATATTCTAAACTTGTCTTAATTAGTATATTGTAAACTTTCATTATTATTAGTACACATTAAAGTTTTCATTAACAGTACCTTCTAAACTTCTCATTATTACGTGTCATTATTAGTACATATCTAAGTTATCATTGATAGGATCTTTTAAACTTATCATTATTGCTATATTTTAGCATGTCAATATTAGATTCTTCTAAACTTGGCATTATCTTTTATTCTAAACTTTTTATTACTGGTATTTCGTTAACAGTACCTTTTAATATAAACTTCTCATTATTACGTGTCATTATTAATGCATATTTAAGTTATCATTAAAAGGATCTTTTCCATTCATCATTATTGCTATATTCTAAACATGTCAATATTAGATTCTTCTAAACTTGTCATTATCTTTTATTCTAAACTTTTTATTACTTGTATATAAAACCTTTAAGTATTAGTACATTCTAAAGTTATCATTAATAGTATTTTCTAAGCTTGTCATTATTAGTATATTGAAAAGTTATCATTGATAGTAAACTTGTCATTATTAGTATATTCAAAACTTATTATTACTAAATTTTAAGGTTATCATTAATAGTTTCTTCTAAAACTGTCATTTTTAGTATATTCTTTGGTATATATCAAAGTTGTCATTAATAGTGCCTGCCCGGTCTTTATTTGTATATTCTAAACTTGTCATTATTACCACATTAGCACATATTAAATCTAACCGTAATATTACAAAATTGTCATTACTAGCATATTCTTAATTTGTCATTATTAGTGCACATTAAAGTTATACCTTCTAAAATTGTCATTATTAGTATATTCTAAACACGTTAAGATTAATAACTCGTATTAAATCTATCATTATTAGTGTATTCTAAGCTTGGTAAAATTAGTATATTTTAAATTATTGTATGTTAAACCTTGTCATTATTATTATAATTTAAACTAATATATTCTAAAGGTGTCGTTATTAGTATATTCTAATAATGATGATTATAGAACATGCTAATAATGATCATATTAAAGATACTATTAATGAGAACTTTAAAGTGTACTATTAATGACGTTAGAATATGCAAGTACATGCTGAGAAAGTACTATTAATGATAACTCTAATATGTACTCATAATCACATGTTTAGAATATACTAATATCGATAAGTTTAGAAGGTACTATTAATGATGCACTAATAAATCTAATGTGTTCTAAAAATGACAAGCTTAGAATATACTAATATATTGATTCTGAAGGTTAATGAGTGCTAATAATGAGAATTTTAGAACATACCAATAGTGATAAGTTTAGAAGGTACTAATAAAAAAAATTGTATTATTAATGAAAAGTATATCATAAGATGATAATAGCAACTTTTTAATAATGAAAGTTTCCTGTCTACTAATTATGATAGCTATAAGGTATTCTAAAATGGACAATTTATAATATTCTAATAATGGCATGTTTAGAATATACTAACATTGAGAAGTTTAGAAGGTACTATTAATGAAAACTTTAATGTGTAATAATAATGAAAAGTTTAGAATATACTAACAATGGCAAGTACAACTAAAAATTACCATTATAAACTTATCATTACTTCTATATTCTAAACTTGTCATTAATAGTACACATTAAAGTTATCACTAATAGCACTATCTAACCATTAGAATATTCTAAACATATCTTCATTGGCATGTTCTAAACTTTTCATTATTTGCTTATTAAAATATATTCTAAACATGGCAATATTAGTGTATTCTAAAGTTGTCATTATTCTAAACTTGTCATTATCATTATACTCTAAACTTGTTAGTATTAATATACATGATTAGCAGCACTTTCCAAAGTTGTCATTATTCGTGTATTCTAACTTTGTCATTACACATTCTCAACTTTCATAATATTTTCTAATATTTGTTATTATTAGTATCCTATACAATTGCCATTATTAGTGCATATCAAAGTTATCATTAATAGTACCTTCTAAGCTTGTCCTTATATGATTATAATTATGATTATGAGTACATATTAGAGTTATCATTAATAGTACTTAACAAATTAATATTAACTATAACTTTAAGGTGTCTTAATAATGACAAAATTAGAATATACTAATAATGGCATGCATGGAATTAAAAGTTTAGAATATACTAAGATTGTCAAGTTTAGAAGATACTCTTCAAGATAACTTTAATGTGTAGAAATAATGACAATTGTGGAATAAACTAATAATGATAAGTTTAGAAGGTTCTATTAATGATAACTTTATTTTGTACATATAATGACAAGTTTAGCATATAAGTTTACTAGGTACTATTAATGATAACTTTAATTAGTAAATACAAGTTTCGACCATATTAAGTTTAAAAATTACAAATAATGACAACTTTAGAAGATACTATATATGATAACTTTAATTGTACTAATAATGACCGGAACGTGCTAATGACAAATTTAGAATGTACTATAAATGACAAGTTTAAGGGCACTATAAAAGATAACTTTAATATGTGCTAATAATCGCAAGTTTACAATATTGTAATAATGACACGTTTAGAAGGTTATATTAATGACATATTGATAATGCAAAGTTTAGAAAATACTAATAATAGCAAAATTAGAAGTTGCTATTAATGATAACTATAGTACGTACTAATAATGATTAGTTTTGAATAAACTAACAATGTCATGTTTAGAAGACACTACTAATGATAACTTTAACACAAATTTAGAATATACCAACAATGACAAGTTTAGAATAATGATAAACTTTGGAATATATTAGTATTGCCAAGCTTAGGTCCTAAGAATGATAACTCTTATGTGTACTAATAATGACAAGTTTGGAATACCAAAGAAGATATGTTTAGTATATTCTAATACTGATATATTTCGAATATAAGAACAATGACAACTTTAAAAAAGTATTGTTAATGATAACTTTAATGTGTAGTAATAATGACGTGTAGAATATACTAATAATGACAAATTTAGAATATACTAACAATGTCAGGTTTAGAATAATTACAAAGTTAGAAGGTATTATTAATGATAAATTTAATGTGTACTATTAATAGCGAGTTTAGAATATACTAAGAATGACAAATACTAATGGTAAGCTTAGACGATAATATTTATGATAACTTCACTGTGTACAAGTTTATTAATCATGACAAGTTTAGATATTACTAATAATGACAACTTTAGAAGGTACTATATATTGTAACTTTAATTTGTACTAATAATGAGAAAGTTTAAAACATACTAATAATGACAAAGTAAAATGTACTGTTGATGATCATTTTAATGTGTACCAATAACGACAAGCTTGGAATATATGAATATTGACATCGCTAGAAAATATTGATGATATCTTTAATGTGCAGTAATAATGGCATTTATAATATACTATTGATAACTTTAACGTGTACTAACAAAGAGAAGCTTTTAATGATAATCTAAATATGTATTAACAATAACAAGTTTATAATATACAAAAATTGACAAGTGTGGAGGGTACTATTGATAATAAATTGAATATGTACTAAAATGACAAATTTAGAGAGATACTATTAATGATAACTTTAATGTGTAGTTACAAAAACAAGTTTATAGGGTACTATTAATGATAACTTTAATGTGTACTAATAATAACAAGTTTAAAATACAGTAATAATGACACATTCAGTAATTACAAATAATTACAAATTTAGAAAACACCAACAATGAGAAGTTTAAATTATACAAAAAAAATGAGATGTTTAGAATGTAGTATTAATGATAACTTATATGGCAAATGGCAAATGATGACAAGTTTAGAATATACTAATAAAAAGTTAAGAAAACTTAAGAAAAGTTTAAAAATATACTGATAATGACAAGTTTAATAAAATAATACCAACGATTTTAGGTGCCAATATGTGCTAATGTCGAGTATAGAATACACTAAAATAGCATTTTTGTAACAAACAGGTAAAGATAGGTTCAGAAGGTACCTTAATGACAACTTTTAGAAGGTACTATTAATGTGTACGAATATAAAAAGGTACAATATACTAATAAGGGTAAGTTTAGCAGTTACTATAACTGATAACGTTAATTGGTACTAATTACGATAAGCTCAGAATATACTAATAATGACAAATTTAGAAGGTACTATTAATGATAACTTTGATGTCTATTAATAGTGATAAGTTTAGTATATACTATTAATGAGTTTAGAATATACTAATAATGACAAGTTTAGATAAATTTTATGTGAAATGATGAAAAGTTTAGAATTTTGACAATTCATAATAAAAATGAGAAGTTTAGAGAAAAACATATAGCGTTTAGCAGATACTATTAGTAAAATCTTTAATGTGTACTAATAATTACTTTAATGAGTACTAATAATGAAAAAGATACAAAATACTAGTAATGACAAGTCTAGAATATACTTTTAATGATAACTTTAATATGCACTAATAGTAACAAGTTTAGAATAACATGCTCAGTCGGAACTATTGATAACTTTGATATGAGAAGTTTAGAATATACTAATAATGAATATTGTCGATACTACTATTAATGATAAATATAATGTGTACTAATAATTAAAATTTTAGAAAATGATATTTATGATAACTTTAATATGTTTTGATAATGACAATTTAGAAGGTTTTATTAAATAGCTTTGATATGTACAAATATTGAATAATTTAGAATATACTAATAATGACAGCTAAGAAATATACAAATAATGAAAAGTTTAGAAGGTATTCATTATAGATTTCATTTGTACTAATAATGACAACTATAGAATATCCTAATAAGGACAAATTTATAATATTCTAATTATGGCAAGTTTAGAAGGTATTGTTAATGATAACCTTAATGTGAACTATTAATAAAATGTTTAGAATATACTAATAATGACAAGTTTAGAAGGTACTATTGCATGATAACTTTAATATGCACTAATAATGACAAATTTAGAATATGCTAATAATGGCAAGTTTGTAATATACAAATGATGTCAAGTTTAGAATGTATTATTAATAATAGCTTTAATATGTACTAATAATGACAAGTTTACAATGTACGTTTAATGGAAGATACAGTTGATGACAACTTTTATGTGTACTAATAATGGAAAGACTAGAATATACAAATAATGACTTTAATATGTACTAATCAGGAAAAAAAATATAATATACTAAAAATGACTAGTTTAAAAGGTACATTAATAATGCATTCAACTTTGACAAGTTTTGAAGTTATTGTTAATATGTTAACAAGGACACATTTATCTTATTCTAATTATGACAAATTTAAAAGGTATTGTTAATGATAACTTTAATGTGTACTAGTAATAACAAATTTAGAATATACTAATAATGACAAGTTTATAAGGTACTATTGCATGATAACTTTAATGTGCACTAATAATGACAAATTTATAATATACAAATGATATCAAGTTTAGTATGTATTATTAATAATAGATTTAATGTGTACTAATAATGATAATTTTACAATATATGTATAATGCAAGATACAGTTGATGACAACTTTTATGTGTACTAATAATGGAAAGACGAGAATATACCAATAATGACTTTAATATGTACTAATCATGAAAGAATTAAGATATACTAGAAATGACAATTTTGTAATATCCTAATAATGTTTAGAAGGTAGTATTAATGATAACTTATATGGCAAATGGCAAATGATGACAAGTTTAGAATATACTAATAAAAAGGTAAGAAAACTTTAGAAGATAAGTTTAAAATATACAGATAATGACAAGTTTAATAAAATAATACCAACGATTTTAGAAGGTGCCAATATGTGCTAATGTGGTAACAATAACGAGTTTAGAATACACTAAAATAGCATTATTGTAACAAACAGGTAAAGATAGGTTCAGAAGTACCTTCTGAACCTATCTTTACCTGTTTGTTACAAAAATGACAACTTTTGGAAGGTACTATTAATGATAAGTTTAATGTGTAATAATATAAAAAGATACAATATACCAATAAGGGTACGTTTAGCAGGTACTATAACTAATAACGTTAATTGGTACTAATTACGATAAGCTCAGAATATACTAATAATGACAAGTTTAGAAGGTACTAATAATGATAACTTTGATGTCTATTAATAGTGATAAGTTTAGTATATACTATTAATGAGTTTAGAATATACTAATAATGACAAGTTTAGATAAATTTTATGTGAAATGATGATGAAACGTTTAGAATTTTGACAATTCAAAATAAAAATGAGAAGTTTAGATAAAAAAAAGATATAGCGGTTAGCAGATACTATTAGTAAAATCTTTAATGTGTACTAATCATTACTTTAATGAGTACTAATAATGAAAAAGATACAAAATACTAGTAATGACAAGTCTAGAATATACTTTTAATGATAACTTTAATATGCACTAATAGTAACAAGTTTAGAATAACATGCTCATGATAACTTTGATATGAGAAGTTTAGAATATACTAATAATGAATATTGTCGATACTACTATTAATGATAAATATAATGTGTACTAATAATTAAGATTTCAGAAAATTATATTTATAATAACTTTAATATGTTTTGATAATGGCAATTTAGAAGGTTTTATTAAATAGCTTTGATATGTACAAATATTGAATAATTTAGAATATACTAATAATGACAGCTAAGAAATATACAAATAATGAAAAGTTTAGAAGGTATTCATTATAAATTTCATTTGTACTAATAATGACAACTATAGAATATCCTAATAAGGACAAATTTATAATATTCTAATTATGACAAGTTTAGAAGGTATTGTTAATGATAACCTTAATGTGTACTATTAATAAAATGTTTAGAATATACTAATGATGACAAATTTAGAAGGTACTATTGCATGATAACTTTAATGTGCACTAATAATGACAAATTTAGAATATGCTAATAATGGCAAGTTTGTAATATACAAATGACGTCCAGTTTAGAATGTATTATTAATAATAGCTTTAATGTGTACTAATAATGACAAGATACAGCTGATGACAACTTTTATGTGTACTAATAATGGAAAGACTAGAATATACAAATAATGACTTTAGTATGTACTAATCATGAAAACAATAAAATATATTAAAAATGACAAGTTTGTAATACCCTCATAATGACAAGTTTAAAAGGTACATTAATAATGCATTTAAATTTGACAAGTTTTGAAGGTATTGTAAATATGTTAATAAGGACAAATTTATATTATTCTAATTATGACAAATTTAGAAGGTATTGTTAATGATAACTTTAATGTGTACTAGTAATAACAAATTTAGAATATACTAATAATGACAAGTTTATAAGGTACTATTGCATGATAACTTTAATGTGCACTAATAATGACAAATTTAGAATACACAAATGATGTCAATTTTAGAATGTATTATTAATAATAGCTTTAATTTGTACTAATAATGACAATTTTACAATATATGTATAATGCAAGATACAGTTGATGACAACTTTCATATGTACTAATTAAGACTAGAATATACCAATAATGACTTTAATATGTACTAATTATGACAAAATTAAAATATACTAGAAATGACAAGTTTGTAATATCCTAATAATAACAAGTTTAGAGGGTATTGTTAATGTGTACTAATAATCAGAAGTTTACAATATACTAATAATGAGAGGTTTAGAAGGTACAGGTATGTGTACTAATAATGGAAAGATTAGAATATACCAATAATTAAAAGTTTAAAAGGTACTGTTCAAGATAACTTTAATTTGTACTAATAATAAGCAAGTTTACAATATACTAATAGAGACAAGTTTAGAAGATAAATGATAAACTCAATATCTAATATAATATAAAAGATAAGTCTCCGCGGTCCAGGGTGGTTTCGTCGATTTTGTTAAAAACCTTCAAGTGCTCAGTCGGCGTGGCAATCTGCGGACACCTCCCTGTAAGCCCTCCGAGGGTGCAAGTCCTCCGAGGGTTCCAGTCCTCCGAGGGTGCCAGTCCTCCGAGGGTGCAAGTCCTCCCTGTAAGCCCTCCGAGGGTGCAAGTCGTCCGAGGGTGCAGGTCCTCCGAAGTTGTAAGCCCTTCGAGGCTGCAAGTCCTCCGAGGTCGTAAGTCCTACGAGGGTGCAAGTCCTCTGAAGTTGCAAGTCCTCAGCGAGGGTGCAAGTCCTCAGCGAGGGTGCAAGTCCTCTGAAGCTACAAGCCCCTCGGGGAGTTCGGGGAAGCAGACTTCGAGGACCCGAGTCAACGAGCCAAGCGATTATCATCGCTACAAAGGACCTTCGTGACCGACACTTCTCCTTGCAGTGACGGTAGGCTGCGAGGACCCAAGTCCTGGAAAGTCTCTACCTCCGGGTCAAGAAATAAAAAAACAAAAAGACAAAAAAAAAAAAATAATAATAATAATAATAATAATAATAATAATAATAATAATAATAATAATAATAATAATAATAATAATAATAATAATAATAATAGTAATGAAAATAATAATAATAATAATAATAATAATAATAATAATAATAATAATAATAATAATAATAATAATAATAATAATAATAATAATAATAATAATAATAATAATAATAATAATAATAATAATAATAATAATAATAATAATAATAATAATAATAATGATAATAATAATGATAATAATAATAATAACAATAATAATAACAATATTAGTAACAATAATAATAATAATAATAATAATAATAATAATAATAATAATGATAATAATAATGATAATAATAATAATAATAATAATAATAATAATAATTATTATTATTATAATAAAAATAATAATAATAATAATAATAATAATAATAATAATAATAATAATAATAATAATAATAATAATAATAATAATAATAATAATAATAATAATAATAATAATAATAATAATAATAATAATAATAATAATAATAATAATAATAATAATAATAATAATAATAATAATGATAATAATAATAAATAATAATAAAAAGAATAAATAGAAAAATAAATAAATAAATAGATAAAAGAAGAAGAATATTTCAAGATCTTCTGAGCCGAGACCCGGAGCCCGAAATGTCTCAGAAAAAAGGGCCACAGCTCAAGCATCTGACCATCGCTGGAGAGAGAGAGAGGGAGAGAGAGAACGAAACGAAGCAAAATGAAATGTAATGAAATGAAACAATAAAACAAAATCTAATCTAATATAATATAAAAGATAAGTCTCCGCGGTCCAGAGTGGTTTCGTCGATTTTGAGGTGAAGACGGTAAAAATTCTGGACAACGTATCGTTATTCCGCCAACATACGTTGGGGGCCCAAGATACATGAAACAGCGTCAATAGGACGCACTCGCGTTCGTCACTAACTATGGTTCTCCTGACTTTTTCATAACTTTTACCTTGAATCCTGCCTGGGAAGAACTGAGCGAAGCCGCGCAACAGACGGGTTCCCATGCTACTTCGAAAAATAGGGGTGATAGACCTGATTTAGTCAGCAGAATCTTCAAGTTGAAAGTCGACGAACTCATGGATGATTTGACCAACAAGAACATTTTTGGACGCGTAAAAGCTCACCTTTACAGCATCGAATGGCAGAAAAGAGGTCTCCCTCACGTTCACATTCTTTTGTGGATGGAACATCGTGTTGACGCAGAATTAGTGGGAAGAATCATCTCAGCCGAAATACCAGACAAAGAAAAAGAGCCAAGGTTATTCGAAACTGTTACAACATGCATGATCCATGGTCCTTGCAAGGGTTTCGACGAGTCCCAAGCATGTTGTCAAGGAAAATCAGTAAACGGGAAGGATTTGTGTGGAAAAGGCTTCCCTAAACTTTGCAGGGACAATCTTCTCTTTGGAAACAACGGGTACCCTCTTTACAAAAGAAGAGCCGTAGGGGAAGGCGGACATTCTTTTACCAAGAAAGTTAAAGGAGAGGAAGCAACAATAGATAATTCGTGGGTTGTCCCTTATAATCCGTATCTGTGCCTTAAATATAACGCTCACATCAACGTTGAATGTTCAAATTCCATCAAAACTATCGCATACGTTACCAAGTACGTTAACAAAGGTTGCGACCGTATTCTGTTCACAAAATCAGGAGAAAACGATCAAATCGTCAACGAGGTAAAAAACTACCAAGAGGCGCGTAACGCGTAACGCGAATGAAGCTACTTGGAAGATATTCAAGTTCCCTATTCACAAAAGTCACCCTCCTGTCGTTTCACTAGATTTACACTAGATACCCAACTAACGTCCTTTTTCAAAACGAATTTGCTGTCAGTCTCTTTTACCATGAAGTACCAAACTTTTTCTTCTACGAAAAGAATAAGGGAAAATGGACGGAACGAAAGACCAGAACTTCTTATGGAAGGATCCGGGCTGTAACAAGTAAAACTGTTGAACTCTTCTATATGCGTCTACTTCTAACACATAAAAGAGGTCCTACATCTTTTACAGACCTTAGAACAGGTCAAGGGGTAACACATCCAACCTTTCGGGAAGCCGTAAAAGCTATGGGTCTCTTAAACGATGAAGAAACGAGGAAACAGACAATCATGGAGATCATTTATCACACAAACGACAGAAAACAGCTAAGATCAACGTATGCGAGTATGCTGGTGTTTTCTGGCCTAGAGGATCAGGCAAATATCTGGGAAGAAACTAAAGATCTGTTTGCGAGTGATTTCCTTTCAGAGGATTCACAGAGTACAATGACGAAATTTACCTGGACGCCTTAGACGATATACAAGAAAACGGTTTAAACTGTGGAGGTGGGAGAATAGTTCAATACGGTTTACCGCTTTCAAGAAGGAGAAAAGACAACAAATGTCATCCGTAGAGAGAAATCGTACAACAAAGTTAGGCTAGCAGAAACAGCGGTTCTGCTACGAAACCGTGATGGCACGCTTAGAAGGGGGCAGAAAAGACTGTAACAATGGCTTTTCCTAGACGCTCCTGGGGGTACAGGAAAGTCTTTCGTTCTAAACATTATACTTGATAGAGTTCGTTCAACGGGAAAGATAACATTGACAGTCGCGTCTTCAGGTATCGCTGCAACAGTTTTACATGGAGGTAGAACGGCTCACAACATGTTCAAGATTCCACTAATGGAATACAATGAAGTACGTTCATGTGGTATCAAGAAGAACTCTGAGATGGCACGGTTATTAAGGATGACATAAGTTATAGTCTGGAATGAAGCTGTAATGGCCAACAGGAATACGATTGCAGCCTTAGATATTACGTTGAGAGATATACTGGAAGTCAACAGATTCATGGGAGGAATAGTTTTCGTTTGTGCTGGAGACTTTAGACAGATTCTCCCCGTTATCAGAGGAGGTGGTAAAAATGACGAACTCGAATACTGTATAAAGTCCAGTTACTTTTGGGATGATTTGATTAAGTTGGAACTAACAGAGAACGTGAGACTCAAAGCTAACGACCATGAAAACAGAAAATTCGCTAAAAAACTGTTAGATTTGGGGGCCGGAGAAAGCGGGGACATTAAATTTCCTCCTAGATTCGGTGTGATTGTCAAGAATCGGGAAGAGTTGGTGGAGAAGGTTTACGACAACTTAAAGGATAACTTTTTTAACGTTTCTTATTTCGAGGAAAGAGCTATTTCACCTACCAATGATGACGTTGACTGTATTAATTCGATGGTATACGATAAGTCGGACAAACCAGAGAAGGTTTATAGGAGTGAAGATACTTCAATTGATAACGATATGGAAGTTCAGACATCCGTCTACAATTCTATGACGAGTCCTTCCCTTCCTCTTCACGATTTAAGGTTAAAGATAGGTAGTATCATTATGGTTATCCGAAACATTTGTCCACCCAAGTTATGTAACGGGACCCGGGTTATGGTGACTAATTTACAGAAGAACATTATTGTAGGCAAGATTCTGGGAGGAACTTATAGGGGAGAACAAGTTTTGCTTCCAAGAGTAACGTTAGAGTCAACAGATACTGCCGTGCTTTTCAAAAGGAAACAATTTCCCGTCAAACTGTGTTACGCTATGACAATAAACAAGTCTCAGGGACAAACTTTTAACCGTTGTGGTCTTCGCGCACGGCCAACTTTACGTGGCGTGCTCCCGGTTTACCAGTTCGAACTCTTTATTTGTGTTTACAAGATTGAGAAAAGAGGGAGACGAGTATGTAAATAAACCTGCGCGTAACTGTGTGTATAAATAACTTTTCGTTGGGAAAAACTTTCAGAGTTCGATCAACGTACAAGAACTGTTAACTGTTTCCGATAACGATGACCTAAAAATAGCTGAAGAGGAACCACAACAAGGAATCTCTGTTATTCCAAAGACTGCCTATTCGATCAATGAAAAAGAATTGGTAGCCATGATTGCGCCTTTCGATTCTGAAGACGAGAACAGTAGAGACGAATCAGAAATTTTGGCCCTCAAGGAAGAAATAAGGGAAATACGAGCTGAGCTTGAAAGGATCAGGGCAGGAAAAAGATACAGTGATGACGACAAAGACGACGATGACAAAGTTGAAAGTACCCACGGCGTAGACGTGGACGGCGATGCCGGGTGCTTGTACTAATAGTAAAATACTAAAGTTTGGAATATACAAATAAAGACCAGGTAGGTACCATTAATGGCAACTTTAATGTATACCAATAATGAGATGCTTAGAATATACTAAAAATGACAGTTTTAGAAGGAACTATTAATGATAGTATAGTAATAATGACAAGTTTTGAAGAATCTAATATTGATAAATTTAAAAGATCCTATTAATGATAACTTATATATATACTACTAATGACACGTAATAATGAGAAGTTTAGAAGGTACTGTTAATGAAAACTTTAATGTGTACTAATATTGAAAGGTTATAATATACTAATAAAGACAAGTTTAGAATATACTAATAATAACAAGTTGAGAAGTTACTATAACTGTTAACTACAATGTGTACTAATAATGACAAGTTAGAAGGTACTATTAATGATAGCTTTAAAATTTAGAATGTAGTAATAATGATAAGTTTAGAAGGTACTATTAACGATAACGTTAATATGTACTAATATAGACAATTTATATATATATATATATATATATATATATATATATATATATATATAAAGAAAGTTTATAAGGTACTATTTGTAGTAATAATGAAAAATAGATTATACTAACACAGACAAGTTTAGAATATGAAAATAAGAAAAATATTAGAAGATATTTGTAAAGATAACATTAATGTGTACTAATAATGATAATTTTAGATTATACTAATAATGAAGAATGTGAATATACAATTAATAATGTTTTTATTGTGTGCTAATGATAAATATAGCATATACCAATAACGGCAAGTTGAAAAAGAAGTTTAAAAGCTACTATTAATGATGACTAATTATGACACGTTTAGAATACACTAATAATGAAAGCATACTAATAATAAAAGTTTAGAATATGGTAACAGTGACAAGTTTTTAACGTACTATAAATAATAACTTTAATGTGTACTAATATTGACAAGTTTAGAATATACTAATAATTACAAGTTTAGAGGGGACTGTCAATGATAAGTTTAGAAGGTACTATTACTGACTTTAATGTGTACTAATGATAATAATGCCAGGTTTAGAACATACTAATAAAACAAGATTAGAAGGTACTGATAATGATAAATTTAATGTGTACTAATAATGACAAGATTAAAACATGCTATTAATGGTAAACTTTAATGTTTACTAATAATAACGAGTTATGAATATACTAATAATGACATGTACTAGTTTAAAATATAATAATAATGACAAAGATTAGAATGTACTTATATTGCAAAGCTCAAAATGTACTAGTAATGATAAGTTTAGAACGTCCTATTAATGATGAATTTAATGTGAGCCAATAATGACGTGTTTAGAATATACAAAAAATGATAAGTTTAGAGTATACCAATGAAGACATGTTTAGAATATACTAATATTAACTTACTAATAAAACAAGATTAGAAGGTACTGATAATGATAAATTTAATGTGTACTAATAATGACAAGATTAAAACATGCTATTAATGGTAAACTTTAATGTTTACTAATAATAACGAGTTATGAATATACTAATAATGACATGTACTAGTTTAAAATATAATAATAATGACAAAGATTAGAATGTACTTATATTGCAAAGCTCAAAATGTACTAGTAATGATAAGTTTAGAACGTCCTATTAATGATAAATTTAATGTGAGCCAATAATGACGTGTTTAGAATATACAAAAAATGATAAGTTTAGAGTATACCAATGAAGACATGTTTAGAATATACTAATATTAACATGTGTAGAATATACCAATAATGAGAAATTTAGAAAGTACTATAAATGATAAATAATAATGACAAGTTTAAAGATACTATCTAATGTGTACTAATAATGATAAGTTTAGAATATACTAATAATGACAAGTCTAGAATACTCCAATAATGACAGGTTTAGAAGATACTATTAATGATAATTTTAATGTTTACTAATAATGATAATTTTAGATTTTACCAGGACTGACAAGTTTAGAATACCAATTGAAAAATTGATAACTTTAATATGTTTTGATCATGACAAGTTTAGAATATACGATTAATGACAAATAAAGAGCATACTATTAGTTATAACTTTAATGACAAGTGTAGAATGTACTTCTAACGACAAGTTTATAAGGTACTATTAGTGATAACATTAATGTGTACTATAATAATAATTAGTATGTTCGAAACTTGTCTTTATGACAAGTTTCGAACATACTAATTATAACAAGTTTTGATTAATCTTTTGATAATAACTTTAATGTGTGCCAACAATCACAAGTTTAGATTATACTAATAATGTGTTTAGAATATACTAACGATAATAAGATTAGAATATAATATTAATAATGACAAGTTTAGAATATACTAATTTATAATACACTAATTGTGACACGTTTAGGATATACTAATAACCACAGTTTCAGAATATACTAAAATAAGTTTACAAGGTACTGCTAAGGATAATTTTGATATTTACTAATAACGATATACTAATAATGGCAAATTTATAAGGTGCTATTAAAATTTAATGTGCACAAATAATGACAAGTTTAGAATATACTAATAATGAGAAGTTTAGAAGGCACTATTAATGATAATTTTAATGTGGACTAATACTCACAAGTCTAGAATATTGTAATAACCGCAAGTTATTAAAATGATAACGTTAATGTTAATGTGTAGTAATGACATGCTTGAAATATATTGATAATGCAAAGTTTAGAAAATACTAGGAATAGCAAAATTAGAAGTTGCAATTAATGATAACTGTAATGTGTACTAATAATGATAAGTTTTGAATATACTAACAATAGCATGTGTACTAATACTCACAAGTTTAGAATATACAAATAATGACAGGTTTAGAAAAATTACAACTTTGGAACATACAGATAGTGATAACTAATGTGTACTAATAATGACAAGATATATAAATATACAAATAACGACAATTTTAAAAAAGTATTGTTGATGATAAGTTTAATATGTACTAATAAGGCAGAGGTGGATTGAAGGAATAAGAGGGGGCGTCCTAGGATGAGATGGAATGATGAGGTGAAAGGGGCATTACAAAAGAGAGGAATGTCTGTTGAGGGAGGACGGGAGAGGACAGAAGACAGGGGTGAATGGAGAAGAGTTGTATATGGATGATATTGTGATGCATGAGGGGGAGTGGGTGGGGGATGGGGGGGTGAGAAAGTATGTATGTGAAAAAAAATTGACGCAGCCCGAAGGGATTTCTCCCCGTCTTCTCCTTTTCTGCATATGGGGACGAAGAGGGATTTGCTGTGTCTTGCGACACTGCTTCTGACCCAGTGCAGTGGACAGGATGCAGGGATGACCTGTCATCCTGGAGGTGCCAAGATAAGAGGGAGGAAGGAGGGTGGAGGGGAGTGGAATATGTAGGGAATGGAAAGGGTGGGAGTGGTTTCTATGCCTTTTTCTTTTTGGCTACCCCCCGTGTATATGTATGTATGTATGTATGTATATATACATGTATGTATGTATGTATGTATGTATGTATGTATGTATGTATGTATGTATGTATGTATGTATGTATGTATGTATGTATGTATGTATGTATGTATGTATGTATGTATGTATGTATGTATGTATTGTATGTATGTATGTATGTATGTATGTTTTTATGTATCTATGTGTTAAAATAAAACTTGTCATCATTCATAGTATCTTCTAAGCTTGTCTATTTGTATATTCTAAAGTTGTTCTAAACTTGTTATTTTAGTATATTGTACACTTGTCATAATTTGTATATTCTAAACTTGATATAATTAGTATATTCCGAACTACTCATTATTAGTGTATTCTAAACACTTCATTATTAGTATATTCACAATATTCCATTTTCAGTATACTCAAAACTTGTCATTACTTGTATATTCTAAATTTCTCATTATTATTCTATTCTAACTACACATTAAAGTTGCCATCTATTGCATCTTCTAAACTTGTTATTATTACTATATTAGTGTACATTAAATTTGTCTAAACCTGTCATTATTCGTATACTCTAATCTCGTCATTATAAGTTCACATTGAAGTTATTGTTAATAATATTTTTTAAACTTGTCATGATTAGTTAATTCTAAACATGTTATTATTAGTACATTTTAAGTTTGTCAATATTAAAACAAATAAATTTTGTCATTGTTATTGTATTCAAAACTTGTCATGATTGGTATATTCTAAACTTGTCATTACTTATATATTCTAAACTTGTCATTCTTAGTATATCTTAAAAGTATTAGTAGTGCCTTCCAAAGTCATCATTATTAATATATTCTTAACTTTTTGTTATTAGTATATTCAAAATGTGTCATTAATAGTATATCTTAAACTTTTTTAATTATTATTTCACATCAACACTATCATTAATAGTGCCCTCTATCTTTGTCATTATTATTATATTCCAAACTTGTAATTATCAGTACACATTATTGTTATAATTAATTGTACATTTTATACTTGTCATTATTATTAGTAGTACATTCTAGGCTTTTCAATATTTGTACATATTTAAGATGTCATTATTAGTACCTTTTATATTTTCTTTATATATTCTAAACTTTTCATCATTGTTATTATTATAATTTTAAGTTGTCATTTACATAACTTGCCATTATTAGAACACAAACCTTCTAAACTTTTCATCTTAATATATTGTAAACTTCTCATTATTAGTATATTCTAAACTTGTCATTATTTGTGATTATCTTACTATTAGAATATTATGAAATTGACATTATTAGTATTTTCTAAACTTTTCATTATATGTACACGTTAAAGTTATCATCATTTGTGCATTCTAATTTTCACTTTATTTGTATATTAAAAACTTGTCATTATCAGTATATTTCAAACTTATCATTATTAGTACACATTAGAGTTACCAATTTATTATTAGTAGTATCTTCTAAACTTGTCATTACTTGTATATTCTAGTATTAATAGCACACATTAAGAGTACTTTCTAAACATCATTATTAGTATATTCTAAACTTGTCATTATTAGTACACGTTAACGTTATTATCAATATTACCTTCAAAAATACCCATTAAACTTTTTTATCAGTACATGTTAAAGGCATTATTAAAGGTTATTAAAGGTTATTAAAGGCATCTTCCTAACTTTTTTATTTAAACACATTAGAACACATTAAAATTACCACTGTAAACTTGTCATTACTTCTATATTCTAAACTTGTCATTAATAGTACACATTAAAGTTATCATTAATAGTAACCTTAATCTGATCATTATTAGTATGTTCTATAATTATCATTATTAGTATACATTAAAGTTATCACTAATAGCACTTTCTATTCGTATAATCTAACCATTAGAATATTTAAACATATCTTCATTGGCATGTTCTAAACTTTTCATTATTTGCTTATTAAATATATTCTAAACATGGCAATATTAGTGTATTCTAAAGTTGTCATTATTCTAAACTTGTCATTATCATTATATTCTAAACTTGTTAAGTAGTACATTCTCAACTTTCATAATATTTTTTAATATTTGTTATTATCAGTATCCTCTAAAATTGACATTATTAGTGCATATCAAAGTTATCATTAATAGTACCTTCTAAGCTTGTCCTTATTAAACATGTGATTATGAGTCCATATTAGAGTTATCATTAATAGTACTTAACAAATTGATATTAACTTTAAGGTGTCTTAATAATGACAAAATTAGAATATACTAATAATGGCATGTATAGAATATATTTAGAATTAAAAGTTTAGAATATACTAAGATTGTCAAGTTTAGAAGATACTCTTCAAGATAACTTTAATGTGTAGAAATAATGACAATTGTGGAATACTAATAATGATAAATTCAGAAGGTTCTATTAATGATAATTTTATTTTGTACATATAATGACAAGTTTAGCATATAAGTTTACAAGGTACTGTTAATGATAACTTTAATATGTATTAGTAAATACAAATTTCGACCATATTAAGTTTAAAAATTACAAATAATGACAACTTTAGAAGATACTATATATGATAACTTTAATTGTACTAATAATGACCAGAACGTGCTAATGACAAATTCAGAATGTACTATATATGAAAACTTTAATGTCTTCTAATAATTAATGTTTGAAATATACTAATAATGACAAGTTTAAGGGC
This sequence comes from Oratosquilla oratoria, assembly GCF_046742065.1. Taxonomy (NCBI): domain Eukaryota; kingdom Metazoa; phylum Arthropoda; class Malacostraca; order Stomatopoda; family Squillidae; genus Oratosquilla; species Oratosquilla oratoria. The sequence goes on from NC_134805.1 coordinate 261,202, forward strand.
ACTATTAATAATAACTTTAATATGTGCTAATAATAGCAAGTTTACAATATTGTAATAATGACAAGTTTAGAAGATTATATTAATGATAACGTTAATGTGTAGTAATAATGACATGTTTGAATTATATTGATAATGCAAAGTTTAGAAAATATTAATAATAGCAAAATTAGAAGTTGCTATTAATGATAACTATAGTACGTACTAATAATGATTAGTTTTGAATAAACTAACAATGTCATGTTTAGAACACACTATACCAACAATGACAAGTTTAGAATAATGATAAACTTTGGAATATATTAGTATTGCCAAGCTTAGAATATACTAATAGTGATAAGTATACAAGGTCCTAACAATAATAATTCTAATGTGTGCTAATGATGACAAGTTTGGAATACCAAAGAAGATATGTTTAGTATATACTAATACTGATATGTTTCGAACATAAGAACAATGACAACTTTAAACTATATTGTTAATCATTAACTATTTTTTAAAGTTGTCATTGTTCTTAATGTGTAGTAATAATTACAAGTGTAGAATATTCTAACAATGTCAAGTTTAGAATAATGGCAAGTTTAGAATACACTAATAATTACAAAGTTAGAAGGTATTATTAATGATAAATTTAATGTATACTAATAATAGCGAGTTTAGAATATACTAAGAATGACAAATTTAGAATAATAGCGAGTTTAGAATATACTAAGAATGACAAATTTAGAATAATGACATGTTTAGAATACTAATGATAAGCTTAGACGATAATATTTATGATAACTTCACTGTGTACAAGTTTATTAATCATGACAAGTTTAGAAATTACTAATAATGACAAATTTAGAATAATGACATGTTTAGAATACTAATGATAAGCTTAGACGATAATATTTATGATAACTTCACTGTGTACAAGTTTATTAATCATGACAAGTTTAGAAATTACTAATAATGACAACTTTAGAAGGTACTATATATTGTAACTTTAATTTGTACTAATAATGACAAGTTTAGAACATACTAATAATGACAAAGTAAAATGTACTATAAATGAAAACTTCCATGTCTTCTAATGATTAATGTTTGGGATAAACTAATAATGTCAAGGTACTGTTGATGATCATTTTAATGTGTACCAATAACGACAAGCTTGGAATATATGAACATTGACATCGCTAAAAAATATTGATGATATCTTTAATGTGCAGTAATAATGACATTTATAATATACTATTGATAACTTTAACGTGTACTAATTAAGAAAAGCTTTTAATGATAATTCAAATATGTATTAGCAATAACAAGTTTATAATATACAAAAATTGACAAGTGTAGAGGGTACTATTGATAATAAATTGAATGTGTACTAAAATGACAAATTTAGAAAGATACTATTAATGATAACTTTAATGTGTAGTTACAAAAACAAGTTTATAGGGTACTATTAATGATAACAAATTTAGAAAACACCAACAATGAGAAGTTTAAATTATACTAAAAATGAGATGTTTATATGGCAAATGGCAAATGATGACAAGTTTAGAATATACTAATAAAAAGTTAAGAAAACTTTAGATAAGTCTAAAATATACTGATAATGACAAGTTTAATAAAATAATACCGACGATTTTAGAAGGTGCTAATATGTGCTAATGTGGTAATAATAACGAGTTTAGAATACACTAAAATAGCATTTTTGTAACAAACAGGTAAAGATAGGTTCAGAAGGTACCTTAATGACAACTTTTAGAAGGTACTATTAATGATAAGTTTTATGTGTACTAATATAAAAAAAGGTACAATATACTAATAAGGGTAAGTTTAGAAAGCACTATAACTGATAACGACAAGCTAAGAATATACTAATAATGACAAATTTAGAAGGTACTATTAATGATAACTTTGATATCTCTTAATACTGATAAGTTTAGAAGGTACTATTAATGAGTTAAGAATATACTAATAAGGTACTATTAATGATAACTTTGAAGTCTATTAACAGTAATAAGTTTAGTATAATGAGTTTAGAATATACTAATAATGACAATTGGATAAATTGTATGTGGAATGATGATGAAAAGTTTAGAATTTTGACAATTTATAATAAAAATGAGAAGTTTAGAAATAAACATATAGCGTTTAGCAGATACTATTAGTAAAATATTTAATGTGTACTAATAATGAAAGAGACACAAAATACTAGTAATGACTAGTCTAGAATATACTTTTAATGATAACTCTAATATGCAAGTTTAGAATAACATGCTCAGTCGGAACTATTGATAACTTTGATATGAGAAGTTTAGAACACACTAATAATGAATATTGTCGATACTACTATTAATGATAAATATAATGTGTACTAATAATGACAAGTTTAGATAAATTGTATGTGAAATGATGATGAAAAGTTTAGAATTTTGACAATTTATAATAAAAATGAGAAGTTTAGAAAAAAACATATAGCGTTTAGCAGATACTATTAGGAAAATATTTAATGTGTATTAATAATGAAAAAGATACAAAATACTAGTAATTACTAGTCTAGAATATACTTTTAATGATAACTCTGATATGCACTAATAGTAACAAGTTAAGAATAACATGCTGAGTCGGACTATTGATAACTTTGATACGAGAAGTTTAGAACACACTAATAATGAATATTGTCGATACTACCATTAATGATAAATATAATATGTACTAATAATTAAAATTTTAGAAAATATTTATAATAACTTTAATATATTTTAATGTTGAGTAATTTAGAATATACTAATAATGACAGCTAAAAAATATACAAATAATGAGAAGTTTAGAAGTTATTCATTATAGATTTCATTTGTACTAATAATGACAACTATAGAATATCTTAATAAGGACAAATTTATAATATTCTAATTATGACAAGTTTAGAAGGTATTGTTAATGATAACTTTAATGTGTGCTATTAATAAAATGTTTAGAATATACTAATAATGACAAGTTTAGAAGGTACTATTGCATGATAACTTTAGAATATGCATGACAAATTTAGAATATGCTAATAATGGCAAGTTCGTAATATACAAATGTTGTCAAGTTTTGAATATATTATTAATAATAGCTTTAATGTGTACTAATAATGACAAGTTTACAATATACGTAGAATGGAAGATACTGCTGATGACAACTTTTATGTGTACTAATAATGCAAAGACTAGAATATACAAATAATGACTAATATGTACTAATCATGAAAAAAATAAAATATACTAAAAATGACAAGTTTGTAATACCCTAATAATGACAAGTTTAAAAGGTACATTAATAATGCATTTACCTTTGACAAATTTATATTATTCTAATTATGACAAATTTAGAAGGTATTGTTAATGATAACTTTAATGTGCACTAGTAATAACAATTTAGAATATACTAATAATGACAAGTTTATAAGGTATTATTGCATGATAACTTTAATGTGCACTAATAATGACAAATTTAGAATATACAAATGATGTCAAGTTTAGAATGTATTATTAATAATAGCTTTAATGTGTACTAATAATGACAATTTTACAATATATGTATAATGCAAGATACAGTTGATGACAACTTTTATGTGTACTAATAATGGAAAGACTAGAATATGCCAATAATGACTTTAATATGTACTAATCATGAAAGAATTAAAATATACTAGAAATGACAAGTTTGTAATATCCTAATAATAACAAGTTATGAGGTACATTAATAATGTGTTTAACTTTGACAATTTTAGAAGGTATTGTTAATGTGTACTAATATTCAGAGGTTT